>NC_141141.1:165870683-166170683 GCF_053477565.2 Lygodium microphyllum | reverse complement strand
AATTCATTGTATTTCAGGCCATGTGTATATCTGCCATGCATTCATTGGATTATGAATGGCGAAATAATCTTGTGACTATCTTAAAAAGAATGTATGATCCTTATCACTCCTATCTAGAATGGCATTGGAGGAAATATGGGACATATTGTTACATTGAGGCTAATTGTCTCGATTATATCAAGATCAACCTTAAACAAATCCAATGGATGGAGAACTTAAAGGTTGTTGAACTATTTCTCTTTGATGACTCTAAACACAATCCCATTTTTCATATTAATGGTCGACTAGATCACCAAAATCATTACACATATGAAAAACTAACTAAGTTCATCCTGGGCAATAGAATTGCTATCCTAGGGAGTGACCCTCATCATAACTACTACACAGAAGGATATCTAGAACTTTCCACTAAATACCAGAATGTGAATGTACACGTCTCAACTCCATCCGATTGACTATCCGATATCCATGAATAAGCCGAAAGATAGAAACAATTTCTAGCTGTAATTAAAACTCCAATTTGATGAACAAACCCTAATTATCATCAAGAAGACTAAATGATACATACTTCCCTTTCAAAATTAATGTGATCACATTAGGCAAGTTAACATATTTCTTCAATATTATAACAAAAAAAAGATCATGAAAATTGTTTAAAACTCCGAGATATTTCTTCAAACCTCAATAGCACAAAAGCTCAAGAGAAGAAAACTCTTCTCAAGCAATATAAGCTACCAGAATTTGATGGTAAGGGGAAGAATACTGCAGCTAAGGTGAAAACATAGATAGAATCTATGAAAGATTATTTCATTGCTACACAGACTACACTGTCAAATCAAGCAATGATTGCAAATTTGAAACTAATAGGGGGGATGCATGTCTCTTCAGTGGAAATAGTGGTGCAAGGACCAAGGAGTGTCCAAAATCACCATCACCTAGGACAGAATTAAGAATACTATGCATGGGATATACCTTCGACCCATATATCAACCCTTGAAGATGAATGAATTTTTCAATTTGAAGCAGATAAATCTCTAAGCCTAGTATCCAAATTTTGCAATGGTCTACATCCGCCTCTGAATACACATCTTGAGTCAATGTGATTATCAAATTTATAAGATGCATTGATTCAAGTGGCCCCAATAGTTCAAGAGATGGAGAAAAAGTCAAGAAATGCAAAAGTTTGGAACAAAACCCGTTAGAACAAGAGAAACTCCCAAGGCTATGCAAAGAGAGCCCAAGTGCAGTATCAGCCAGATAAGGCAAAGAGAGCCAAGTCAAATGCGGTGGGAAACTTTGTATCCACAAGGAAAGACAATGAGGCTCTAAGGTGCTTTTATTGTAGGGAACCATGACACTTCAAGAGACATGGCCTGAAGCTTGGGCCAAACAATCACCAAGGAAAGTTTCGAGGGTAGAACCAATCTGCCAAGGGCAAAGTTGCTGGAGTAACCCTGAAGGAGATTAGTGATGATAAAGATCCTACAATGGAAATTGATATGGAAAGACCAAGAGTAAATGCCACTCTCAATAAGAAGGATTTGCATCACCAATTCTTGGTGATCTAGACACAAGAAAATTATTAAGTAAACCCTTTTGAATTTTAATTGAATATGGGAGTACCCATTCTTTCATATCACCAAGGTGTGCAAAAAAGCTAAGCATAAACACTATTCTTGTACCTAGATTGCTTGAGGAGCTAGCAAATGGTAAAGAAGATCTTTCAACACAACAGACTAGCAAGGTAGAATTTAGTCTGGATGGCAATTCTTCCAAAATGGATTTTTGAATTAGGAACCTTGGGGTTTATGAATGTGTGCTGGATATGGATTGGTTAATTCCAAACAACACCCATATATATTGTGGAAAAGGTTGAATAACATTTCAAAAATTAGAGGGGGAACAACTAACCACTCAGGGAGAAGTGAAAAAACCTAAAGTTTAGCTGGTTAAAGTTTCACGAATAGTGAAAGGGTTAAAGAAAGAATTACTCGTCTAGTTAATTAAGCTCAACAAGGCCGAGCAAGATAGTGAAGCCAAGGACCAACCATCTTAGCTAAAAGATTATGCAGATGTTTTTCCAAAGGACCTAACATAGCCTCCACCAACAAGAGAGGTAGATCATGAGATCCAACTCATTCTAGGTGTTGCTCCTATAGCCAAGCGACCCTACTAGATGTTAATTCCTAAAGCCATTGAGCTTAAAGAACAACTCAAAGAATTATTAGACCAAGGATATATCCAACCAAGTAATTCACCATGGGAAGCCCTGGTACTATTTTAGAAAAAAAAGACAGAACACCACCATGGGTTGAACTAGGTGACAGTGAAAAATAAATATCCAATCCCAAGGATAGATGAGTTGCTTGATTGACTCCAAGGAGCAAAGATCTTTTGAAAGATCAATCTTAAATCACACTACTATCAAATAAGAATCAAGGGGGAAGACATCCCAAGAACCACCTTTAACACAAGCTATGGCCATTATAAATTTTTTGTGATGTCATTTGGATTAACGGATGCTCTTACCACCTTCAATAGACAGATACCGGATATTTTTAGACCTTATCTTGATGATTTCATCCTTGTCTTCTTCGATGATATCCTAACATATTCCATGGATGAAGAAAACCATGAATCATAGCTGCAAATAGTCCTTGAAACAATGAGAACTTCCAAGATGAATGCTAAAAAGAAGAAATGTGCTTTTTTCCAGGAAGCAAGTTGAATATCTAGGGTTCATAATGTCAGTAGATGGCATTTCACTAGATCCAACCAAGGTCAAAGGCATACAAGATTGGCCACCTCCAACAAAGTTCAAAGAATGGGAAGCTTCCTAGGGATAACGGATTCATATAGAGTCTTCATCAAAGACCATGCCTCAAATGTTGCACCTCTCACTGACCTACTCAAGAAGCAAGTCACCATTATATAGACTCTATCGAGAACAATCCAGCTTTGAAAAGCATAAGCATAATCTAGTAACCGCCCCTATTTTAAGGCTACCTGACCTAAGCAAAGAGTTTGAAGTCATAACTAACGCAAGTTGTCTTGCATTGGGATGCATGCTTATGTAAGAAGGACATCAAATAGCCTATGCTTCAACGAAACTAAAGACCTATGAAAGAAACTATGCCACACATGATCTAGAATTACTTGTGTAATTCATGCCTTCAAATTATGGAAACATTATCTGCTTGATAACAACTTTTCCTTAGTCAGTGATCGCAAAAGCCTAAAGTGGATTTTCACTCAGCTAGACCACCTCAACATGAGGAAACGTTGGTGGATCGATATTTTGCAAGAATTTGATTTTGAAATCAAATACAGATGTGGCAAAGAGAATGTGGTTGCAGATGCCTTAAGCTGTAAATCATTTCTCAATAAGCTAACCCTAGAGGGACCCTCTAGGGGAGGAACTCTTGCCACAATCATTACAATGCCCAGTAATCCTATCATAGAAATGGCCAAAGAAGAAGTAGTGAAGGATCTAGGCTATCAGAGAAAGCTAAGAGAAATCCCTATTAAGGATACAAATCCAAAACTCAACTCTAAGAATCAAGAATTTTCCATAAATGAGGAGCTTGTCTATTTCAAGACAAGACTATGTATTCATGCGAGTCAAGAGCTCAAGAAGAAAACACTCTGGGAAGCTCATGATTCTCCATTTTTGGATCATCCTTGAAATGCTAAGACTCTTGATGCAGTCAGAATAAGCTTCTACTAGGAGAGACTCAAGGGTGATGTACTTAAGTATGTTACGAAATGCCTAAATTAACAACGAATCAAAGTTGAACATGTGAAGTTTCCAGGCAAGCTCCAGCCACTTGACATCTCTCAAATGAAATGGGAATATATTAGCATGGACTTCATAGTTAGATTGCCCCAAGTAAAAGGATGATATAACTCAATTATGGTAGTCATTGATATGTGACAAAAGTTACATACCTTATTCCTATAAAAACTAACTATAAGGCTTTCGATATTGCTAGACTCTTTAGTAAGAAAATTTTTAGACTACATGGATTACCCCCAAAGAATCATTAACAATCATGATTCTCTTTTCACATCAAACTTTTGGGAGAGTTTGTTTAAAGCTCTAGGAACCCAGCTATGCTTCACTACTGCTTACCATCCCCAAATTGATGGTCAAACAGAGCGGGCTAATCAAGTAATCAAGGATATGCTTAGAGCTTATTGCAACACAGAACCTAAGCGATGGATCCAATACCTACCCTTAGTTGAATTTACCTACAATGCATCATATCATCAAAGTATTCAAATGACTCCTTTCTAGGCATTGTATGGGCAAGGTTGTCTTATGCCACTAAGTTTTTTTTATCCTACCCTACAAGTAGAAGCGCAGAGTTGGGTGGAGCAGGGTTTTTTAAGGAGAGGAAGGATGTGCCATGTCACAGAGGAGTTGGGTGGAGCGACGTTTTTTGACGGGGAGGGTCTGCCATGTTGTGGGGGGGAGGGGGGGTTGGGGTGGAGCGGGATGTTTTGAAGGGGGATGTGCCATGTCATGGGAGGGTTGATGTTGTTGGGGGGGGGGGGGTTTTTGGGTAAAGCATGGTTTTTTGAGGGGGGTGTGCCATGTCGTAGGGGTATTGGGGGGTGGAGAAGGGGGTTTGGGTATAAGGCTGAAATATCTAAGGTTTGATAATGGGGGTGAGTATGTCTTGAAACCTTTTGAGCAGTTTTGCAATGAGTAGGGTATTAAGTATCAGTTGATCGCCCCTTACACCTCTCTCCAAAATGGTATTGCAGAATACATAAATAGAACAATTCAAGATAGAGTCCATAGTTTCTTAGCCAATTAGGCTTACCACAACACTTTTGGGATGAGTTAGTTACTACTGCCATACACTTGATTAACAAGTCCCCTTGTACTGTTATTGATTGCCAAGTTATAGAGAAGGTATGGATTAGGAAACCTCCATCATATGCTCATTTGTGCATCTTTGGTTATGGGATATTTTGCCATTTCTCAAGGATGAGTCCAATAGGCTAGATACTAAGTCCGTTAAATGCATTTTTCTTGGTTATGGGGATACAGGTGAGATGGGCTATCACCTATGGGATCCACAAGCTTGCAAAGTTATCTACAACCATGATGTCATTTTCCATGAGAAAAAGATGCATAAGTAGCCTGAGCAAGTAGTTGAGGTACGTAGGGTGATCTTTCATAAGGAGCTTCCTGCTCCTATACAATTGGCTAGAAAATATACAACACTTGATGCTCAAGTGGTCCATGATCTACCTGTTATGCAAGATCAACCTATTTTGAGACACACTACTAGAGCTAGATGTCAACCTAAGCACTGTACACCCTCCATGGATTATGTTACGGTGATAAATGTAGGTGAGCCTCTCTCTTATAATGAGGCCATGCATAGAGATGATAGTCACTCATGGGACAGAGCAATGCAATGGAAGTTTGACTCCTTACAAATAAATCATAAGTGAAATTTGGTTGGTTTGCCTAGTGGCAAGAAGAAACTACCATGCAAATGGATATACAAGTTGAAAAGTATCCCTAGATGTCCCAAGCCTACTTATAAGGAGAGATTGGTAGCTAAAATTTTCAAGTAGAAACATAGTATTGACTTCAATGAAGTCTTTTTTCTTGTGGTCAAAATGAGAATCCTACACTTTCTAGTAGCATTGGTTGCTCAACTAGATCAAGATTTTTATCAAATGGATGTAAAGACAACTTTTCTACATGGGGACTTGCATGATGAGATTTATATGCAGCATCCTAAGGGCTTTGAGGAAAACGGCAACACATAATATGTAAGTTGAGAAAGAGCCTTCATTGCCTTAAGCAAGCACCTAGGGAATTGTACCATAAGTTTGATACTTTTATGCATTCACAGGGATATAGTCATAGTGGTATGGATCTGTATTTATACACAAAGAAGGCTCGTGATGGTAGACTTATGATACTCTATGTGGATGATATACTTATTGCTGGGAGAGCTCATAATGAGTTGAATGCCTTGAAAAATCTGTTGAGATATCGAGCTCCACTTGTGATATGCCAGGGTGACCGTTGTGCATTTATGTCACCGACTTGTTAGTTGCAGATGCGGTTGGTACACCGCCCATGAATAATAGCTAGATGACAGCTATCCTTATCTACTCTAGTTCGTGGTTCAGTTAGTATGCCACCTTAGTTAGTTGAGTTTGGTTTGAGACCCATATATAGGGTTCTTCTATTTCTTTGTACTAGAGTTCTTTTTGACTTACACAACTAAGAAGAGGAAAACTGTTTTCAGTCTCCACCTTTGTGTGTATTCCCCCATTGTGCAAGTGAGAAAGCTACAAGTGAGACTCCTTCCTTCTCTCCCACAATCTTGACATGGTATCAGAGCCTTATTCGTGGTAAGGAGCTCAAGAAAGCAAACCAAGTTTGTGGTGTTCTGGTAAGAGGACCAGTGTTGCTTTCATCTTTCTCTCTTGGGAGCAAGTCTTTGTAGGTAGCACAGCCGGAAAGTGCAAGAGTGCATTGTCTCAGATTGAGACACCCTTCGCCCTGTTTTTTTTATTTGAGGCCATTTCGGAGCCTGTTTTGGAGGCGGAAGTTTTCACACGCACTCAGAAAAAGGCCCTGTTTTTTGCTGTGCGACCACTGTTCTACAGGTCAGTGAAAAGGTACCATAGAAATTGCATTATATGCCTATGCGCAGAGACATTGGGAGGTACAGAATCATCCTTGTTGCCTGTTGATGCAAAATCGTCACTAGGAAGTGACTGTGTGGTCAAATACCACTTTCGTCAGTTTTGGAGATTTGCCCTTGTGAGGCTCAAGCTGTGTTTTTTGCAGTGACAGAATTCTTTGCAGTGTTCTGTAATGGCGTCTGATTCTCTTTCACAGATTGTCACTGAAAAGCTTGAAAAAAATAACTTCCAAGTATGGAAGTTTAAAATGACGAATTTCCTTATGGGAAAAGGATATTGGGAATTTGTTGTAGGAAATGAAGAAGAACCAGTTCTTCCTGATGTTCTCAGTCAATTGCAAATGCAGGCATTTAAAGGATGGCATGAGAGAGCCAGAAAAGTTATGTACTGGTCGTCTATCAGTATTTGAGACTCTATGATTGTGCATATTCAAGATGCAAGTACACCAAAGGAGGCATGGGATACTTTGTCAAAAATGTATAGCACAAATACGCAAGCCAGGAAAATGCAGCTCAAGCAAGAGTTGCACAATGTGCAAAGAGAAAGTATGAGCATCAATGACTACCACATGAAGGTGAAGAAGATTGCAGATGCACTTGCTTCCATTGGGTCGCCAGTGGAAGATGATGATTTAGTTTATGTGACCTTGAATGGTCTAGGAAAGGATTATGCACAGTTTCGAATATCCATTTCCATCCATGAAAGATTTCCTGATTTTGAGGAGTTGATTGCTTTTCTAATTTCTAAGGAGCAGAGAAATGGTGGTGCATCTTCTTCATGAGGAACTTCAAAAGAAATTGTCTTCTACTCAAATGCTGGAAGAGGTAGAGGCAGAGGTAGAGGAGGCCGATCTAGAGGCCGTGGTAGAAATCAGAATATGCAGCAAACTCAAGAAAACCAGTCCTATGGAGGAGGGTGTGGTAACTCTAGAGGCAGGGGGAGCGAAAGAGGTCGTGGTGGATGGCAAAGAGGCCAAAATGCAAACAGCAATGTTGAATGCTACTACTGTGGTAAAATGGGTCATATGGATAAAGACTGCTTTAAAAAGCAGAATGACATCATGAATGGAAAATTGCAACAAGGGAATTATGCATCTTCTAGTAGACAGGTGATGATAGAAATGAGCATTTGTTTATGATGCAGCACATGAACAATTCTGTGACAAGTGCAGAAGAAAGCAACGAAGTGTGGTATGTTGAATCAGTTGCATCAAACCACATGACAGGTCATGCAGAATGGATGCACGATGCAAGGAAAATGGAAAAACCAGGATTTGTGGAGACTGGTGATGATACTGCATATCCTATTGTGCAGATTGGAAAATTTCCTTTGTTTATGCAGGATGGGAAAAAGAAATACCTATCGGATGTATTTCATATCCCGAATATCACCAAGAACCTGGTTTCTGTTGGTCAAATGGTTGAGCAGGGCTTGCAGGCCAGATTTAATCCTCATGGATGCTTTGTTGAGGATATGAAAAATAAAGGTCGCTTGATAGCAAAGAGAAAGAAGAAGGGCAGAATGTTTACGTTGGATGCAGACATGCCTGAATTGAGTGCAGCAATGTTTGCACATGGGACCGGTGTAGTTGGATATATTGATATCTGGCATAAACACATTGGTCATGTTAATGTACAGCAACTTAAATCAATGCAGGCCCAAAATATTGTTGCAGGATTGCCTAAATTCAAGGTTGCAGAAATGCATAACGTATGTGAAGCTTGTCAATTTGGAAAACAGGTAAGGAAACCATTTCCTAGACATGTTCAAGAGAGTAAGAAGCCATTGGAATCAATCCATTCTGATGTGTGGACTACTAAAGCTGCATCTATTGGAGGCTGTCATTATTTTGTCACTTTTATTGATGACTATAGCAATAAAGTTTGGGTGTATTTTATGAAAAAGAAAAGTGAAGTGTTTGGGCATTTTAAAACTCTTAAAGCTATGGTTGAAAAAGAAACATGCCTGCAAATAAAATACCTAAGGTCAGATGGAGGGGGAGAGTACCTCTCAAATGAGTTTGCAAGGTTCCTGCAGGAGCATGGCATAAAGTAGCAATATTCATGCAGTCATACCCCACAACAAAATGGAATTGCAGAAATGAAAAATAGGTATATTGGAGAAGTATCTCGTGCCATGCTCAACGAAAAAGACTTGCCAGATTTTTACTGGGTTGAAGCAATAGCAGTCTACATAATGAATAGGACTCCCACGGCAGCAATACATGGGATGACTCCAGAGGAGAGGTATACTGGTAGGAAACCAGATATTTCTCATTTGAAATTTTTTTATTGCATTGCCTATGTTCATGTGCCAGATGAGTTGAGATCCAAGTTGGATTCAAAAGCTGAGAAGTGCATCTTTATTGGCTACTCTCTGTAGAGCAGAAAGGGTATAGATGTTATAACCCTTCTACTCGTAAGTTTACAGTGAGCAGAGATGTTGTTTTTGATGAGATGAGTAGCTGGTATAAACCAGTAAATGTGATTGATGATGTAGATGCACAAAATGGTAATGCTGCACAGATTTCATAGCAGCATTCACAAAATATTAGTGGACCTGGAGTGTCCTCTAGTAGTGGTTCACATTCTTCGCCATGGACAGGTAGATTCAGATCATGAGAATCTCCTCAAAACAATGCAGATAGTGGTATGCAGGTTTCATGAAAAGGAAAAGAGAAGGTAGATCAGCCCATGTTTGATGTGAATGCAAGTCACTCTTATGTGGATGGTGAATCCAGTGGCTCAGAACAGAGCATTAATGATGAGTTGGGTATTCCTTCTATTGTTACACCTGGAGTAAGGAAGACCAGGGATGTTTTGAGAGCACCTAGAAGTGATCCTACTTTGCGCATGTCTACTAGAGCTAGGTATCCTGTGGATAGGCTGAAATATGATGGATTTACAGCCATTCATTATACCTATATAGTCAAAGTGATACAGGAACCAAAACCCACTTCTTTTGAGCAAGACATGGGAAAAGAAAAATGGGAGAAAGCCATGGATGAAGAAATGGATGCTTTGGAAGCAAATGCTACATGGGAATTGGTACCTTTGCCTAAAGATAAGAATGCAATTGGTTGTAAGTGGGTTTATAAGGTGAAGCACAATGCAGATGGTTTTGTGAACAGATACAACGCAAGATTAGTAGTCAAGGGGTATGCACAAACATATGGCATTGATTATGAAGAAACATTCACTCCGATTGCAAGGATGGCAACCGTAAGAGCAGTCATTGCTATGGCTGCATCAAAGGGATGGTCTTTACATCAGATGGATGTAAAGATGCCTTCTTGCATGGTGATTTGCAAGAAGAGGTTTATATGGAGCAGCCACCAGGTTATGTGCATGCTATTCATCCTGAGTTTGTTTGCAGGTTGAAGAAAGCCTTGTATGGCTTGAAGCAAGCACCTAGAGCATGGTCTGACAAGATAAGACAGTATCTTGTCACTATTGGCTTTCAAATTTCCAAGGTAGATTTCTCACTTTATGTGAGAAAAACAGAGAAAGGTATTATGTTGCTTGTCATTTATGTTGATGATTTGATTATCGCAGGTGACAGTGATGAAGATATCCTTCATGTGAAAATGCTATTGAAGCAGAAATTTGAGATGAAGGATTTGGAAGAGCTGCGTTATTTCTTGGGCATTGAGGTGATTAGATCACCAAGTGGGATATGGCTCTTGCAAAGGCAGTATGGATTAGACATGCTGTCCAAATATGGGATGACAGGTTGTAAGTCTATTTCAATTCCTTTGGAGCAGAATGTGAAGTTGAGCGCAGATGCAAGTGAGCTTCTCGAAGATCCTACTATATACAAACGCATAGTAGGAAGTTTGATTTATATGACTATTGCCAGGCCAGATTTGAGCTATGCTGTTGGATTGGTAAGTCGGTTTATGCAGGCTCCAAGGAAACCGCATTTGGATGCGGCTAGACGCATACTCAGGTATGTGAAGTCCACATTGCAGTATGGAATATTTTATGAGACTCGGGTTCAGATACAGTTGCATGGATACACTGATGCTGATTGGGCTGGTAGTATTTCTGATAGACGATCTACCAGTGGATATGTGTTCTCTTTTGGGAGTGTTGCAGTCACTTGGAGCAACAAGAAACAGCCTACAGTTGCCTTGTCGAGCACAGAGGCTGAGTACAGGGGTGCAGCAATGGCTGCATGTGAGGTAGCTTGGTTGCATAAGCTACTTTATGATATGCATCAGTCTACAGATGAGCCAGTTGTCATTTATTGTGACAACATGAGTAGTATACACTTGGAAAATAACCCAGTCTATCATGCTAGAACAAAGCACATTGAGGTGCATTATCGCTATGTGCGAGAGAGAGTTTTACTAGGTCTTATTGATCTAGTTTATGTTGGCATAGAGAATCAGGTAGCTGACATATTTACGAAGGCATTGGGCGCAGAGAAGCTGCGCAAGTTCAGAGACCTGCTTGGTGTGCAGGAATTGGGATTGAGCTCGAGGGGGAGTGTTGAGATATCGAGCTCCACTCGTGATATGCTAGGGTGACTGTTGTGCATTTATGTCACCGACTTGTTAGTTGCAGATGCGGTTGGTACACCGCCCATGAATAATAGCTAGATGACAGCTATCCTTATCTACTCTAGTTCGTGGTTTAGTTAGTATGCCACCTTAGTTAGTTGAGTTTGGTTTGAGACCCATATATAGGGTTCTTCTATTTCTTTGTACTAGAGTTCTTTTTGGCTTACACAACTAAGAAGAGGAAAATTGTTTTCAGCCTCCACCTTTGTGTGTATTCCCCCATTGTGTAAGTAAGAAAGCTACAAGTGAGACTCCTTCCTTCTCTCCCACAATCTTGACAAAATCTACTCAAGAAGAGCTTTGAGATGGACACGGGACAAGCCTTGCATCTTCTTGGGATGCGCATCATGTGTGATCACTTTAAGGGGCTCATTTATCTATCACAAAAGAAATATATCTAGAAAGTCCTTAAGCATTTTCATATGCAGAACAATAAGCCTATTGATAGTTCTCTTTCTTCGCATGTGAAGGTTAGTTAGGTCGATTGTCTATAGTTTGATGAGAAAAAGACCGAGATATTCAAGATTCCTTATGCATTTGTAGTGGACAGCTTGATGTATGCCATGATAGCGACTCATTCTGATATAGCATTTACAATGGGAGTTGTGGCATGTTATATGGCTACACCTACTGGCAGATATCATTAGGATACTATGAAGGGTATCATGAGATACCTGAAGTACACAATAGATATGTGCATATGTTATGGTGGCCAAGATATCGAAGTCATGGAGTTTATTGACTTTAAATATGCAGGACATGCAGATAGTAGGAATCCACTCTAGCTATGTCTTCAGCTTTGCTAGAGGTGTTGTTTCTTAGATGTCTTGGGTGTAGAAATGCATAGCCCTCTCTACTATCAAGGGGATGACTATGTTGCAGCCACACTGAGGCTTGTAAGGAGGCTCTTTAGTTAGTCCATCTAGTGATAGACCTTGGTATTATTGATGTGGTCCGTACACTCCACTTGCATTCTATGAGTTCTATTGAGTTGGCCAAGAATCTAGTCTTCCATACAAAGAAAAAGCATATTGAGGTACATTACCACTTTATCCAAGAGGTCATTGAGGACAAGTCCATTGAGCTTGTCAATATCTCAATTGATGAAAATCTTGGAGTTCTTCTGACCAAAAGTTTCTCAATGGAGCATTTTGCCTTTCTTAGGAAGTTGATGCATATTGGATGAGATGACGTCTTTCCTCATCCTATTGTACTTTATGTGTATTTGCACATTGTCACTCTTTTTTTTTTCTTATTCTCTTCTTACTAGGGGCATACTTGCCTTTAAATGGGAGGTTGTTGGGGGTAAAAGGACTTCTGCCTAGCCACCCATCTATTAGTTATAGTGACAATACCCCCACACTTGTACACTATAATTGGCACGAGCGTCCATCACTCTCACTTCATTCTTTGTTCTTTCAATGTCATTTGAATAAGAGAAGGCTGGTCACACATTGTGACTATTGGAGTTAGCACATCTTGTGTCTCTTGCCCTTTCTCTTGTTTTCTTGCTTCTTCCACCATAGCTCTTATTTCCTATCACGGGCTTCCATTCGGAGCTCGCTCCCTTAAAAAACATGCCAATTTCGCACTATGCAGGGAGAGAAGGGGGAGCCGAATAACATGAGGGGGTATCATTGAGATTTTGAAGCCCTCTCCCCTCACATTATGTGATACACCCATTCAACCCAAACAATTTGAGGGGGTCCTTGAGATTTTGGACCCCTCCCCTTGTGTTGTAGGGTATACCCCCTGGACCCAAATAACACCATGAGGGGATCCTCGAGATTTTGGGTCTCCCCTCACATTGTGTAGTATAATTGAACCCAAACAATAAAAGGGGAGGTCATTGCCATTTCAAACCCCTTCTCCCTCCCATTATGTAGTACATCCCCCCTGGACTCAAATAACCCAAGGGGGGATCCTTGAGATGTTGTATCATGCCCTCTTCCCATGCTCTGCACTACACCCTCTAGACCTAAACAATGCCAGAGGGAGTCCTTGAGATTTTGAACCCTCCTCCCCCTCACGTTGTGTGGTATACCTCCAAACCTGAAAAATGAGAGGGGGGGGATCCTCAAGATTTCACATCCCCCTCCTTGCATTGTGCAATATACCCTGTGGACTTGAACAATGCAAGGGGGGTCCTAGATTTATGACCTCCCCCTGCATTGTCCTGTATAGCCCATGGACCCAAACAATGCAAGGGGGGTTCTTAAGATTTTGGGACCCCACATGAGGAAGAAGAGGTTAAGAAGGACGAATGGTATCAAGCATCCAAACATGCTTGTGGAATATGGAAAAAGGTGCCTACTTAGAACTAGATCAGTTTCAAAAATTGATGAGAAAACTTTAAAAGAACTAGAACAACAATTATATGATGAAGTTGGGCCATCTTCAAAGAGGCAATGAGTAGAGGAGTGAAATTGAGCATTGTATTATTACTTTATTAAGAAAAATATTTTTTCAAAAAAATGAGATGTGTTCTATTATTTAAAGATCATTACAAAGATTGATAAGAGTTCCTTTGTGGAAATATTTCTCCATAAGGCTTGAAGTATTTATTCCATTATATATGGGCTTATGAGAAACTATTATTTATGGGTGTCCAAGCCTTTCATTGTCTTTGTCCAGTTTGTCACCACATAGTATGTTTCATTTCTGCATTAGAATTGTCCCACAATTCCTTTCTTCTTTGTCTCTCTAAATGTTGCATTTATTTGTTGATTTTAGATGTTCTCAGTGCTTATTTTCCATTCACTCGATGTATAAGCTTTCTATAGGTCCATTGGTGTAATTCTTCCAAACTATTGGCTTTCTCCACTAGGTCTTCACTCCTCCACCATGTCTTATCTAGTTGAAATAGTCAGTACAAGCTTGATAATGGGTTTTCTCCATACCTTGAGTTGACCAGACTAATAGATTACCATATTCCTTGGCAAACCATGGAGTATGATTATATATAATGTGTTATTAAAGAATAAAAAAGGATGTGAGTTTAGTACTACACTCTCCATTAAGCAATTATACTTTATCAAGCATTATGAAGATAATGTACCTTATAATAGGTAATGTGTTGATGTATCCATGCATTGATGCATCACTTTTTTATTATGGCAACACCAGTTCCATGGTGTTCTTATATTGCTAATTTTCTTTACATAGTTGGATATCCACTTGGTGTTGACAAATGATGGAAGCAAAAAATATTTATGCAAGCATGATCCTATGGTTTATTAGGGGGTTATTTATATAAAATATTTTCCAAGGAGGGACAAATAATTATTTCTTTATGCATTATCAACAACAAAAGTTGAATTTTTATATGAAGTTGCCCACTATGGATTTGCATCCTCTAGAGGATGGATGGAGTGGTACTTGATCTTCAAATCTCCTAGCAGAGGTTACACAAATGGTCTTTGTGGCTTTAGTTATATCTGACACCATAATCATGTCTTATATGTATCTTAGAGATGATATTTTGATCCCAAACAATGGAGATATGTATTGGTATGTGGGGGATGTTATTTTTAAGCTATTTTTTATGCCAGACATTTGAGTTACAGATGGATGAGATTTTCCAAGCCTATTTCTCCAATGTGGATGCATGTCTCCTGAAGTTTCTTGGCATTCCATGATAGAGTGTGTTGTATTGAATCAATAATAATTGAAAGCCCTTGTACATTTACAAAATGCTAATCCATTGAAGGAGGATCTTTTAGCCCATGCTTCTAAATAGTTTCCTTTTGACATTTTCTTCTTTGAAGCTTACAATCATCGATCTGTTCTAGGTCCATCAATGCCTTTCCTTGCTTTTACGATCAACAAATATCCCATAGATTTGATTCTTATTCATCCATACTTCAATTGACTCCCCATGTTATTTCTACTCTTCTTTTCCAACCACAAGGTGCTCCCCAAATTCTTGTTTTTACTCGTTGTCTATTGATTGTGGATTGTGTTTTCTCCCCTACTCCTCCCTGTCCGCCACCATCTACCACACATGTTTTCACTTTTCCTACATATTTCTTAACTCCTTTCTTATCCGATTCAGTTAAAATACATGAGTCTCCATCTTTAATTTTTTTTTTCTTTTTATGATTTTTCCTATCCCTCACTTCATCCCTTGATGCTTGTTCCTCTTCCGCTATCCACATCTTTAACTCCTAGTCCCTCTCAGTTGGTTAGTAGCCACTTTGGTTTTGATTTACAGATACATAGGCATAGAGGGTGTGTTGAGAATTAGGCAATCACCCAGTGTAGCCCCTTTTTATGGAGCAGTTGGGCTAAGGATATGCACGGTGGCTCGATCCCATAAGCATATTGGTGAAAAGTGCTACCTATCCTAAAGCTATAAAGCATTGTACTTGCCTATCATTTGAATGAAAGGTCATTGTACTTTGTCCCTTCAATCATCATAGTCAGTTCCATACTCAAGATTTTGTTTATGATTTCAAGCTTCCATCTTGGAACCTAATTCACTTGAGTAACATTCATTATCTCTAGTCAATGTAATCATGAGTCATGTCTTTCTCTTTGATCCACCATAGCCATGCTCTAGATCCATGCTTCTCAACATGGTATCAAAGCCATGGTGATCATGGCTCAGCTCCCTTCTCTAGGCTTCTAGATCCTCTTCATCATTGCTTAGCTCAAGTCCAATTAATGAGCTCATTTCTCACCTCCGTCTCCACTTTACCTTCTTGTCTACCATAGCTATACTGAACTTGCAGCACTTTGAGCTTTCATACTGAGAAGTTTTGTAGAAGGACCAACTAATTTGTGACTTTTGTAAAAGGATCAAACATACTAATAAGTTTTGTCATGCCAAGAAGAGATCTTAGAAGGCCTATCTTGCAGCTATGAAGGAAGAAGAAGACCACATACTTAGCTTGCTCTTCCTTCGTGAATGGAAGCTTGCTACCTTTATCTTGCCCTGCCATTTTAGGTTCCTATCATATATCATGGTTCACCATTAGCGTTCTTAATACATTTTCTTGTTGAAAGATAAACAGGAGTTGATCATTATTTTATGGAAAGAAGAACATTCTTTAAGCATAAAAAGTGAATTTTTCTTCGAGTAGTTCGATTCATTCCAAAATTTTATGACACTTTTCCTTGATTTCACCTTACTTCACCTTACCCCTCCCCCCTTGGGAATGAGAAGATGTAACGTGTCCACCTGTTCCCTTCAGAACACGTCTTAGCAGTCCATCGGAAAGAAGATCTAGAAGGCTCCGCCCACAACTCCCATGGAATGTTATGGGGTTTGTGATCTAGGACTTCCCACGTCTGTCACGTAGCGGAAGTCTTCTAGCCGTTCCCACTTAGGACCAACCTCAATCAGGGTTTTCCCTAATGGTCATTTCCTAAATGGCAACTAGTGTCAAACCTCGAGCGAACTACTTTACGCAGAAACACCAGGGCCGAAGTGGATTTAGGCTGCACTTGGTTCAAGGAGAATGGGAAACGAGAGGGACGCAAGGCCTGACCTCTCTGCCATAAGGCATAGTCGCATTCCGTTCACCTAACATAGCATAAACCGGGATTATTGAAACTTAGAATCTAGGTTAGCTCCCTTGCTGTTCGGGTCCTTTGAAACGATCTTCTTGCTGTCCATCATGATTGAGAAAAGTTCCTGGCCAATCGGGACCACCCATCCGTACGACAGACCCATCGCCACATCCACCGCACTTTCCTCAGGTTGTTTAGTTATTTAATTACCTACCATATTTAGTTGGACATGAATCAATCAGCTTCCTTAATTAGCCCATTAGGCAATGGTTCCTTCACGTAATTTGATGGTTTCAACAGTGTATGTTGTGAAGAACACTTTGTCTACCAACTTCCAGTGGGTTGCTAATTGAACAAATAGAAGATTATCAGTGCACCAAGCATCCCATGTATCTTGCTGTTGAGCATCCACGAACAAATTTCAACTTTTCCTTCTTGTCTTTGTGAACCTCCACAGACCAAGACTCCTGAAGCTTCTTCACAATCTCCCACTTGATGATGTCTGGAAACTTCTCAATGAATGCCAAATCTTCCATGTATGGTCATTCTCTCTGTTTCTTCTCTTCAGTTTGTTTCCAAACAGTTTGCCACCAAGATGCAAGTTTTTGCTGCTTCAACAGGAAGAGCAAACTGTCCACCACATAGAGCATGCATCATGATGGTGATATGTTTCCGCCATTGTGGGATGAACTTCTTGTGGAAAGTGGCTTTGATTATGAGAAATTCAAACTCTTCAGTGGAAGAAGGAACTTTACAAACATCCATTGAATTCTTCTCTTCTTGGTGATGCCATTTCCTTCATTTTCAGCCTCTTCTGGTGCTTTTTGATGGCAAGTTTCCCCGGTTGCGCACCAAAAACATGGAGCCCCAAGAGGAACACCAAGGAAAAGGGAATTCTCTTACAAGAAAATCTATCTTGTAACATCAACAAGCTTTTTTATTAGGTTTTATATGATTACAATGAAGAAAAGAACACCAGGCACAACAAATCTTCATGCAGCATGATGTAGATCTCCCACGGATTTGATAGAATCAACCATATTCTTCAATATCTTCACAAATTCCATCAATAGAACAAAGAAAGCAAAGGAATACACCATCTTTGAATGAAAATACATCACATAGTATTCATCTTCAATGTCTTCATAGTCTTCTCTCTCAATCTCTCATATACAATCACTCTGTTTTAATAGAATAGGCTATCTCTGACTCTCTCTCTCTCTCTCCATCAATAATACATCATATCCTCACTACAATCTCGCATAATAACTCACAATAATCCTTGTTAGGTCGTGGATACCCCTCCCAAGAGGTGTGTCTGATATGAAGAGTCACCAGAGCCACTACAGTGTCCTTTCATAGCTCATCACTGTCACTTCACTCCAGTCTTTACTTGAGTCTTCAGCAGCTACTTCTTTTAGCTCTTTTGCACTTGTATTCACCTCTTTCCAAGGCTAGAAAACTTTCCCAAGCTACACTCTCATCCTTCAGAACACATACAGAAGCATACAGAAGGTCTACAGAAGCTCATCAGAAGCTCATCAGAGAGTTACAGAAGGTCAACAGAAAGCATCAGAACCACATAACTCATACCAAAACCATTCCAAACCATCAAAAATCACTCAATAAGCTTCCAAACAATCTCAACCCCTATCAATCAATAGTCCATCCCTTCTTACACAGAGAAAACAGAACAAAACAGAATAAAAGAGAAGCTCAACAGAACCAATCAGGACCAAACAGAACATATCAGAACATCATCAGAACTTCACATCTCTACTAATAAACATCATGAGCTTAATAAAACCATTCCAACCTATCCAAAACACTCTCAAACCACTTTAAAACCAATAAATCATCTCATAAAATCAACCATTCAGCTCTCAAAAACAACAAAAATCAGCCAAAAAATAGGTCATTTCAACACTCAACATCCAAGCCCACCTCACCAAGTTTGAAGCCCTCTCCTTCAAGCAATGGCACTATATCCATGCCCTCCTCGAGTCCAAGCATAAATTGGAACTTGAAGGAGTCTAGGACTTCCTTGTCTAGATTATCTTTGAGCATGACCAATTGTAGCAATAAACCCAGCTCGAAGCCATCTATCTAGAGAAGATTGTTGGGGGTAAAGGCGCATGTGCCCAGCCTTTGGTATATTAGTTACACTAACAATACCGGCACCATGTATTGGTTACCCACACACATGTATACTGCAGGTGGCAGGCACCTATCATTATCACTTTATTCATTATTCTTTCAGTGACATTTGAATAAAGGGAAGGCCAATCACACATTGTGACTGTTGGAGTTTCCACATCTTCTCTCTCTCTCTCTCTCTCTCTCTCTCTCTCTCTCTCTTTCTCTCTCTCTCTCTCTCTCTCTCTCTCTCTCTCTCTCTCTCTCTCTCTCTCTCTCTCTCTCTCTCTCCTTTTCCACCATAGCTCTTACTTCCCCTTTGTGCTTTCACTTTAGGGCTCACACCCTTCAATTCGTATTAGAGCCATTGCATTAGCATTGAGGAGCTCAAACCAATATTGCTTCACCTTGTGGAGAAAAGCTTCAATTCACAGTTTTAATGGTAGCCATGGCTCAACTTGAAGCGGTATGTATTATTGCTAATTTATTTCCTAGCTCATCAATGCATGTTTCAGAGCTTCATTGAGCTTTCCCTAAGTTCTCATTGAGCTCTATTGACCTCATCCTAGCCCGCACTGAGCCTAGGATAGCAGGTGCAATTTGCACTAATTGGGTTGCCCCCTTTCTTGTTGAGGTCTGCTTCATCCTACCTCACCTCCAGCTCTTGGCATTGCTCCTAGCCTTGGGCAATCACTTGCCATTGTACCTGACACCTTTGGCATGAGTTTGGGCATCAATTGGAGCTCTTTGATTCATCCATTAGCTCACAGTTTATGATGGTTTGCTATATTATAGTTCTAGACAACCCTTCACTCATTGTTTGGAGGTCATTTATGCTTCATTGGATGTCTATTTGATGTTAGATCATTTGGGGATATTATGCCAATGTATTAGAATGCTATGGGAATGATTTGAGCACTCTTTTACTCAATTTTATAGAGGTTTTTTACTGTTGTAATGAGTAGGTCTGAATGCTATTTTATCATAGAAACTTCATGCCTATTGCTCTTGGATGCTTTCTGAGCATTTTGGATGTTACACTAGGGTATATCATTGAACTTACATGCTTGATTGTGCTTTTGGATTGCTTTTGAGCTGAGATTGGAACTTTGAATCTTGACATTGGTTGTCTTTCACTGTTATGTATGGTTATTTGATGCTCTAGTAGAGCTTGGCGAGCTACTTGGGTTGGATGCTATCGAGTATATGCTACTTGGATCTTGGATGTATGGATGCTTTCCAAATGATGTTTTAAGCTTTGTTTGCTTGTCTAGCATTTGAATTTTGTTCTAGTGGGGCTACTACTCGACACTTGGATATTACATTGAGCATTTGGTTATGCAATTGAGCTTGAGGGTCTCACAATGAGACCATGGGATTCTATGACATGTACATGGTCTTGTCATGCTTTATGTATGTAGTTGATGCTTAGTGGGCCGATCTAACATTACTCTTAGACTGGAACCTATCTCTATCATGATTTTGTTAGTGATGTATGTATCTTGGTTGTCAATTATGTATTGAGCTTCCATTACATTGCTTAGTCCATTGTGCCTTCGGTTGGTCTCCTATGTTACCCATGAGACCCGCTCTATGCATGATGGTTATGCCTATGGGATGTATCTCAGTTTAAAAGACTGATTCTTTGATAGTTCTCAGTGCCCATTGCATATTCACTCACTACTAGTTGGAGCTATTCCCTTTCAATTGCAATTTGTATTCTATTAGTGATTGCCCCTCTTTGGCATTTATTTCTTATTGATGTACTTTTTTTTCACCATGCTGCAATTTCAGGTTTTAACATTGTTTATGCGAGCAGTCACCTCCATTTGACAATTCTTTGCATTGAGTTTGTGGATAGTTCATTTCTTGCTTAGTACCCCTTATTTTCAACTTGATTTGGCAGTGGTTTTGGTGCTAATTTGCACGTCATTATAGCCACCTAGTTTGCCCTTCTGTGCATTTACTTAGTCTCAATATGCCTAGTGGTTCTAATGATCGTGCGATCTTTAATATTGACAAGTTGGATGGCACTAACTATAGCTATTGAACGGCCCAAATTTGGCAAGTCCTAGTGCAAAAAATTTAGGTTCAGCCTTCAAAACATGAGGTTGTTAAGCATGAATGTATTGATGCAGAGGATTGGGCTAAATCTGATGAGCTATGTAAGTCCACCATGACATTGTCCCTCTGTAAGTAGGTGTTCTATAATGTTGCCTTTGATGGGTAGTCTGCATGGGACTTATGGGAAAAGATTCACAATGTCTATGATAAGCATAGCCCCACTTCTCAAATGTATTGGTTGAAGCAGCTCATGGACCTTCGCATGAAGAAGGGCAATTCCATGTCAATCCACTTAAATGAGTTTCATTCTATTCTCAGCCATTTGTCTTTGCTGGGGATTGAATTCAAGGGCGATCTCCCCCCTTTTTTCCTCACCACTTGAAGAGGATACATTTTGTATTGCTATATGTGTCAACATGCCTACTGATGGGCTAGACTTACAAGGTGTAGAGGATGCCCTCTTGAATAAAGAAGTTAACAGAGAGAATGTTGGTGCTTTCTGCACCTCTCTTGTGTTGACAGTTAGAGGCAATAATGGTAGAAGTGGTAATGACCGTTGTGGGAGAGACTCTCATTAGCCTCATTCTCAGTCATGTGGATAATCTAGCAGTAAGTCCCATGGCCGTAAGTCCTCAACCTGTCATTACTATGGAAAAACAGGGTATATTCGGCCATAGTGCCAATAAGGAAAAAAGCAAGGGCAAAGTATAGGACAAAACTGATGATCATAGCATTGTCCCTAGCAAGTTAGGCATTAAGATTGAAGAGATTAATATTGCACAGATCGATTTTGATGATGATTTTATACTTGTAGATTCTTCGTTGATTGATGCTTTATCAGAGTATACTCAATGGTGGTTGATAGACTCAAGGGCTTCCTTGTATGTGAACCCTCATAGAGAGTGGTTTCACTCCTATCACAATTTGACTGGATCTATTCGTTTGGGTAATGGTATTGGTGATGTCTAGTTGCAAATGGGATTCAGGTTGCATGTTTACTCTTCATGATATATGTCATGTACTGGCTAGTCTCCCTTCAGGTTGACCTACAGAACTGAAGCAATCCTACCTATAGAGTTCTTTGTTCCTAGCCTGAGAATTGCTCATCAAGAGAGATGGGATGGAAGGAGGCATGGAGAGAGTGCCTAATTGAGCTAGAATGCCTATCAAAAACTTGACTTCTAGCCACCCACGTGCTAATATGCGAGAAGGTAAGACGCAAAAGCTAGTTTGACAAGCATGTCAAACAGTGAGATTTCGAAAAAGGAGACTTAATACTCTTGTATTGTGTCAAGGGTCATAAACAGAAGATGAAGTTTAGAGCGCTAGGGCCTTTCAAGGTCCACACCATAAGCAAAATTGGTAATGTGAAACTTGAAATCCTGGAAGGAGAGGGCATAGGCTTCTTCAATGGCAGTTGCATCAAGGAGTATTCTTGGGTAAGCTACTCATGAATATATGTGTGCATCACGTGGATTCAAAGTAAGATATTTTTAAAATATAAATTTTATACATTTTTTTACATACAAAAGGGTATAATATAAAGGGGTTATTTATAGATTGAATAGAAAAGGGTTATGTTTTATTCAAGAAAGTTTCACTGATAAGGATATTTATAAATACACCTTAAACACACGTGATATAGAGGATATACATATAGTAACTTCCTCGAGGAAGTATTACCCTCCCAGGCACCCATTACATGAGCCTCCAATGCTGGAGCACCCTGCCAATGTACGAGTGTCCACAATTACGGAGATTGAAGATGAGGACAAGGAAATGGAAGAACTAGCTTACCTAACCATGACAGTCACTTCCTCGAGGAAGTATTACCCTCCCACGCACCCATTACATGAGCCTCCAATGCTGGAGCACCCTGTCAATGTACGAGTGTCCACAATTATGGAGATTGAAGATGAGGACAAGGAAATGGAAGAACTAGCTTACCTAAGCATGATAGTCACTACCACACCCTCAATGCACTAATCGATGAGGGAGCTGACTTTAATGTCCTATCTCATGTGCATTGGACCCAAATTGGCAAACTGTAGTTACAGCCTACTAACGCCAAACCCACCCCATTTGGGAGTTGATCATATGCCCTCTTGGGAAAGTGCAAAATTGCAATCTCTATTGAGTCGAAGAGCATACCAATGATCTTTTATGTGCTGCCAAGCACTAAAGATGCAGGTACCGACTCGTTGTTAGGATGCCCGTTTAAAAATCAAGCTCATTGCAATGTCAACTACGAGTCCCAGTGCATTCACCTCACTATAGGCAATGTGCGTATAGTCATCTCTTTCAGCAAGGGTTGAGCGACTCCTTCAAAGTCTGCAAAGCCACCAGTAGAAAACCCCACCATCAAGTCTAGGGAGGGGGGGTCATGACTTGTCACCACCTGCCAAACCCCAAGATGAGCAAACCACTAGAGCCAAAGTTGAGGCTTGCAAACCAAGGCTTCAATGGATGCCTAAACATCAAAACCCACCACCTAGAAGCAGACATCCACGGCCTCACAAGGCTAAGGATCCACACTCAAAACCTAGGAAGCTAAGACAAGACCATACACATCAACATACGGTCAAGCCGTGATGGGTCCCCAAGTCCTTATTGCAAGCGCAAGGCTAGTATGAGGAAAACACCTAGATCTGGGTATCGAAGGCCAAAACGGCCAAAGACCCTACTCAAATGCCACCCTCAAGCTTTACCACATGAAACATTAAGATAGATTAGGCCCTCAGACCACAAGAGACTCTGGCTGCTAAATCCCTACAACCTCTAAATTTTAGGTTGGCTCTCAGAATCTAAACCAATCTATAGGCCAAAACCGCAACCCACTACTAACAAACTGTCTCAACCTAGGCCTACTAGTGCCCCTCAGGCCTAAGAAGCACCATTAACAACCATCCCACACCAGCCTATTGAACAAGAGACCAAGCCACAACCTCAGAAGCAACTCAAGCTGCAACAATCAGCTGTGAAATCTCTAGTTCACAGCCAAACCCCAACCACATGTAGGCCTTAGACCCTCTTATGAGTGGAGATCAATTCTAACCTTGGCCGTAGACTTCACCCAGAACATGGGGGATGACTTGGTTGCTTGCCTTAGATGCTTGGATGCTACCTTTACGACAGTCTAGATTTAGGTCTTTTGGATGAGCCTATAGCAATAGAAGTGTGTACACTCCCCTGTTCTTGAGAAGAATCTGAATTTGTATTCATTAAGGATTCCGATGTAGCTATGGGGTTAATTTCCACTGAGGTCTCCAAAGAACACGCACAAAATTGATGCCTCATTATGTCATATCACAAGAGCACTTTCCTTTCCACAGATAAAGACATCGAGGATTTAAAATAGCTCACTCGCACCAACTCCTCTTCTTGAGGAAATGGTATGCTCTCCGACTTCAATGGGAGCTAGAGGAATACTAAATCATGACTAATGCTGAGCAATGATGGGCCATCAAAGCCTCAAAGTATGACCCCACTTATGTAACTCCAACCTCCTATAGGGTGTTGACCACCATCTGTACCGACCCCTAGAAGAGCACCTCCTAACCCACCCATATCTAGATCAAATTCTCACTGAGGAGGAGTTATACATTGCCAATCGAGTAAACTTCGGTGACTTTCTCACGGATGTTCTCACCTACATCACTCAAGCTGGCATCCGCCCTTTCAACATGGACCACTATGCTCATTTAGAATACAATCCAAATTTCTATACTTGGCTCATGCAGAAGTAAAACCCCAAGAACACATGTTAAATTCCCTTAACCTCTCAACCTCTAATTCTAGGAAGGATTCTTCTCATTCCCAAGGGGGGAGGGGGTAAGGTGAAGTAAAGTGAAATCAAGGAAAAGTGTCATAAAATTTTGGAATGAAGAGAACTACTCGAAGAAAAATTCTATTTTTATGCTTAAAGCATGTTCTTCTTTCCATAAAAGCATGATCAACTCCTATTTATCTTTCAACAAGAAATGCTGAAGGACACCGCCTACTGGGAGAGCGCCGCCGAATCCGCTGCCAGGTTGCCGTTGCAGCTGTCGCCAAGACCATCCTCTCCATCAACATCATAATCCCCCCTTCTTTCATCGTCATAAATCTCCCAATCATCACCTCTCCTTCCTCCCACGTGGTTCTGGGAGATAGAAGCTCTTTAGAAGCTTCTAAAGGCAAGGGCCTTAAGCCTTGTGCACGCGGTCCTTACCCGGGTCTTAAAAACCCACACCTTGTAAAGGGTACTCTTGCGTAAACGAGAAGTAGACATTTTTCGAGGCTATTTACCAAGCTTGGAGGGAAATCACAGACGACGTAAGGGCGAAGGCAAACCCGGAGTCCAAACACACTATGTCTACGATGGCTCCCAAGAAGATGCAAGGCGCACCTACGGGAGGTTCTTCCCCGAACTTACACGTGGACATCCCCACCACGAGCTCTCAAGCCCAGGTTCCACGAATTTAATTCCACATAAAGAAATTCTTTAAGCACGCTTAATTCCATAGGGATAATACATTTTACGCTTATCGTTAATTCATGTGGTAGTGATAAAAGTACATATGAGAAATGATCTCTTTGAACGATGGACAAGGGTTGGTGCATGTCATGAAATTGGATCCTTTGCATTTCCAAAAGTTGTGAGCATAAACTACTTGTTCGTCTTAGGAGCTTAGCTGCATGTTGCTTTTTCATGCACTTCGAAAGTAACAAGCCTAAGCGCATATTGCTTAGAGTTAAACATTGAAATTGTTAATTGCATCCTTGATTGGCTGTGAAAGAACAAGCGTATCTTGCATTTAGTCAATAACTTTCTTGTTATGACTCGCATGGAAAGAATTGTTAACGTCCGTTGCACGGCATGAAAATGAAACAATGGACATTGCATGTTGCATGGGAGGACACTTGTGGAATGGATTAAGGTTGCATGCTACATAATCGTCTTGCATGAACCTCATTAACAATGTTATATCTAAAAAAGGGTTGCATGTTACATATTTGTCATGTGAAAAATTCATTTCATCAAGAGTTGCATTTAGGAAAGGTTGCATGGCTTATCAAAAGCATGAAATTCAAATGCTTAGACAAAAGGGTTGTAGGCATAGTTCCTTGATGTAAATCCTCCTAGGTTTCATGCAAGTTATTCTCCAAATTATCATGTGTAATGACTTTAGCAAGAAAAGTTAGGGTTATTGCAAACCTTTTGGTGCGTAGAAGCAATGAATTGCATGTTTACATGTATTTGTGATGTCTTGAAACTATTTACATCCTTAGAACAAGTTTAGCATCTCTAGGAAAGGATCGTCCTTGTCGCAAGACAAGTAGGACAACTATCCAAATCACTTGTAATATTATAACCGTTAGGGATTCATATAGGCATAACTAATCGATACGATGAGGACGCTTGGGTGCCAGGGGCGCTCTGGCCATAAATCCCTTGCCTTCCGAGCCTTGCACAAGAGGCCAATGCGACTCGGGATTGGATCTCAAGGCCTGCATCCTAGTCTACGGGTGGAATCTTGGATTAGTAATCCTTGTGGATTGCTGGATTGCCTTCGAGCAGATTATGGATTATATGGATGTATTCCGAAGATAAATAAGATCAACTGTTGAAAATGAACTTGTTTGACACTGTTTTTCTATATCAAGTGCTAAGATTATGTGAAGGAACCGGTGTCTAACTGGCTAATTAAAGAAGTTGTTTTATGTGTGTTCAACTAAATGTGGTAGGTAATTAGACAACTAAAGCAACCCTGAGAAAAGTGCGGTGGATGTGGCCATGGGTCCATCCTACAATTGGGTGGTCCCGGTTAGCCGGGAAATTTTCTCAAATGAAATGGACAGCGGGGACTTTTCCTAAGTGAAATGGATAGCAAGGAACTTTTCTCAAAGGGAATGAACAACAAGCAACGCTGACCTAGAGTTCAGGTTACTAGAATCCCGATTTATGTTGTTTTAGGGGAACGGAATGGGACTATGCCTTATGGTCAGAGAGGTCGAGCTTTGCATCCCTCTCATTTCCCATTCTCCTTGAACCGTGCAGCATGAATCCGCTTCGACGCTAACATTTCTGCGTAAAGTAGTTCGGGTTCGACGCTAGCTGCCGTTCTAGGAGTTTGACCACTAGGAAAACCCTGATTCAGGTCGATCCTAAGTGGGAATGGTCGGAATACTTCCGTTACGTGGTAGACTCAGAAAGACCTAGATCGCAAACCCCGTAACATTCCATGGGAGTGCCGGGCGGAGCTTTCTAGACCCTCTTTCTGATGGGCTGCTAAGATGTGTCCTACGAGCGAACACGTGGACACGTTACAGTTTGTATCAAAGTAAACCGACGAGGAACTAATGTCTTATAAGAAACTTAATAAGGTGAAGTAAAGCAAATGTTGCTGTAAAGAACATTTCGTTACTTATCGATGCTGTCTTACAGAGTCATGAAGCATGGAACAGATTCTTGGTGTTCCAGGTTAAGTTTATGACCGGGATGCATGCTTCAGATTATTGACAGAGGATCTCTATAATGAATATCCTAGACCACATCTACAATCCATCGCCTCTGTACTTGGAACGAAGATGGACGGGTGATTCAGGAATCTATTACACAGCTGCCCACCGATTTGTGTACCTTCGAACCAACCTAAAGAGAATCAAGTGATTGGAGGACCTAAAGATCGTGAAGCTGTTCATCTTTGTTGAGGCTCACGTAAACACAACTTTACATGTTGAAGGTCGGAAGGTCAAACTGAACACGTATGTGTACGAGGAAGTGACCCGCATAATCCCCGCCGATAGGATGAAGTTGTTGGGATGCAATGAGAAGAATGGGTATCAAAGAAAAGGATACCCTAATCTTCCAATGACTTATCGATTCCTGAAGATCCATGACCCAAATCCATACTATTACCCAGTTCCCATAGCTGAATGCAACACAACCCTATTCTCCCCGAATTAATGTATCAGCTTGCTCTACAATTCCAAGAATATTGTACTCCAAAAGGGCTATGCCCATATAAATGAAATAAGACTTCTTCTTATCAATGATTGTCTTGACTATGAGTATTGATAAAAAGTTAAGTGATTAGGTCTCTTGGTGAATTGGGTATGAAATGTAATGTAAGAAACATTTAGTGAGTTGTTAACGTTAAGAATCCCAATGCCCAGGCACAACCTTAGGTAGAGATTCCTAGTCCGACCTCTACACCAAGTACGGTCGTGATTTAGGAGAAGAAGTTTCTTCTCAAGCAGATCAAGCCGCCAGAATTTGACGGCAAAGGAAGGACTGTCCAAGCTGATGCTGAGATTTGGATCGAGTCCATGGAAGATTACTTTGAAGCGGCTGGTACTACACCCACTAACCAAGCAATGCTCGCCAAGCTAAATCTCACTGGCGAAGCCAGACTTTGGTGGAAGTAATGGTGTAGAGACCAAGGGATATCACAAGGGTCTGTTACTTGGGAAAAGCTGTGCAAGGAAGATACTTACCACTTGCGTACCGCACACAGAAGATGAATGAGTTCTATGAGCTGAAACGGCTTGGTCTGACCCTTGACGCATACTACTCAAAGTTTGTCTCTCATTTGAAGTATGCGCCACAAATGGATATGACACAACAGGTGTCGAAGTTTTGTGCTGGATTGAACCCACCTGTAAATACCTACCTCAAATCAATGCATCCAATAGATCTTCAGGACGCACTCATTCGAGCTGCACCCATAATTCAAGAGGTGCAGACCAGGCCAAGAAATAACAAGACTTGGTCTTATAATGATCAGAACAAAGGAGTGTATAGGTCCCAAGCAAAGAGAGTTCAAGGTCAAAACCAGGGACAAAGGAAGAAAGCAAGGACCAACAATGTCAATAACTTTGTTCCTACCCAAGGTAATGGCCGCAACCTCCGTTGCTTCCATTGCAACGAGCCCGGTCATTTTAAAAGGCAATGTCCCAAACTTAGCGGAGGACAATGTCAAGGGCCATTCCAAGGAACCACCCGTGGCCAAGGAGCCACCACCTGGGGCAGAGGAAGAACTGCTTGTGTTGCCAACAGGGAATTGTGCGAAGAAGAAGACCCAACCATGGAAGCAGACTTTGAGAGGGCAACAGTCCACGCCACCCTTCACAAGAAAGGCCTGAATTGCCAATTTTCGGTGATTAGGACACCATCGGATTATCAAGGTAAAGGCTTCAAAACCTTGATTGATTGTGGCAGTACACACTCCTTTATTTCACCAACTTGTGCAAGAAGATTAGGAATAGCCACAATAGAAGCGCCTACCTTGGTTGTGGAATTAGCAAATGGTCGTGAGGTCACTTGTACTAGGCAAACTGCTAAGATGGAATTCTTTCTGGGAGGAAAGTCGACTTCGGTCAAATTCAGAGTCATGAACCCAGGTATCCATGAGTGTTTGCTTGGAATGGATTGGCTTAAACCTAATGATGCCCACATTCATTGTGGAAAGGGTCAAGTTCCCTTTCAAAACTCTAAAGGGGAATTGGTCACAACTCAAGGAGAGGTTGGAAAGTTGAAAATTCAATTGGCCAAAGCATCTCGGATAATAAAGGGAGTTAGAAAGGGACTACCTGTCTATTTGATTAAGCTTAATAAGCTAAATCAGAATCAGGAGCTAGTGAAGAACCTTCATGGCTAAAGGAGTATGCAGACGTATTTCCTGAAGAGCTGACAAAACTTCCGCCTCAAAGGGAAGTTGATCATGAAATCAAGCTAGTGTCGGGATTATGCCAATTGCAAAGAGGCCTTATAGAATATCCATCCCGAAAGCAATTGAGCTGAAGGAGTAACTCAAGCAACTATTAGATCAGGGCTACATCTGTCCTAGCAGTTCACCATGGGGAGCTCCAGTGCTGTTCCAGAAGAAGAAAGTGTTGAGATATCGAGCTCCACTCATGATATGCCAAGGTGACCATTATGCATTTATGTCACCGACTTGTTAGCTATAGATGGGTTGGTACACCGCCCATGAATAATAGCTAGATGACAGCTATCCTTATCTACTCTAGTTCGTGGCTCAATTATTATGCCACCTTAGTTAGTTGAGTTTGGTTTGAGACCCATATATAGGGTTCTTCTATTTCTCTGTACTAGAGTTCTTTTTGGCTTACACAACTAAGAAGAGGAAAACTATTTTTAGCCTCCACCTTTGTGTGTATTTCCGCATTATGTAAGTGAGAAAGCTACAAGTGAGACTCCTTCCTTCTCTTCCACAATCTTGATATGGTATCAAAGCCTGGTTCGTGGTAAGGAGCTCAAGAAAACAAACCAAGTTCGTGGTATTCTAGTAAGAGGACCAGTGTTGCTTTCATTTTTTGAGTTTGGGAGCAAGTCTCTGCAGGTAGCACAGCCGGAAAGTGCAAGAGTGCATTGTCTCAGATTGAGACGCCCTGTTTTTTTGATTCGAGGCCATTTTGGGGCCTGTTTTGGAGGCGAAGGTTTTCCGCACCCACTTAGGAAAAGGCCCTGTTTTTTGCTGTACGACCACTGTTCTACATGTCGGTGAAAATTTACCGTAGAAATTGCATCGTATGCCTGTGCGCAGAGACATTGGGAGTTACAGAATCATCCTTGTTGCCTGTTGATGCAAAATCATCACTAGGAAGTGACTGTGTGGTCAAATACCACTTTCGTTAGTTTTGCAGATTTGCCCTTGTGAGGCTGAAGTTGTGTTTTTTGCAGTGATAGAATTTTTTGCAGTGTTTTGTAATGGCGTCTGATTCTCTTTCACAGATTGTCACTGAAAAGCTTGACAAGAACAACTTCCAAGCATGGAAGTTTAGAATGACGAATTTCCTTATGGGAAAAGGATATTGGAAATTTATTGCAGGAAATGAAGAAGAACTAGCTCTTCCTGATGTTCCCAATCAACAGCAAATGCAGGCATTTAAAGGATGGCATGAGAGAGCCAAAAAAGTTATGTACTGGCTGTCTATCAGTATCTCAGACTCTATGATTGTGCATATTCAGGATGCAAGTACGCCAAAGGAGACATGGGATACTTTGTCAAAAATGTATAGCACAAATATGCAAGCCAGGAAAATGCAGCTCAAGCAAGAGTTGCACAATGTGCAAAGAGAAAGTATGAGCATCAATGACTACCACATGAAGGTGAAGAAGATTGCAAATGCACTTGCTTCCATTGGTCGCTAGTGGAAGATGATGATTTAGTTTATGTGACCTTGAATGGTCTCGGAAAGGATTATGCACAGTTCCGAACATCCATTTCTGTCTGTGAAAGATTTCCTGATTTTGAGGAGTTGATTGCTCTTCTAATTTCTGAGGAGCAGAGAAATGGTGGTGCATCTTCTTCAGGAGGAACTTCAAAAGAAGCTGTCTTCTACTCAAATGCTGGAAGAGGTAGAGGCAGAGGTAGAGGAGGCCGATCTGGAGGCCGTGGTAGAAATCAGAATATGCAGCAAACTCAAGAAAACCAATCCTATGGAGGAGGACGTGGTAACTCTAGAGGCAGGGGAGCCAAAGAGGCCGTGGTGGATGGCAAAGAGGGCAAAATGCAAACAACAATGTTGAATGCTACTACTATGGTAAAATGGGTCATATGGCTAAAGACTGCTATAAAAAGTAGAATGACATCATGAATGGTAAATTGCAACAAGGGAATTACACATCTTCTAGTAGGCAGGGTGATGACATAAATGAGCATTTGTTTATGGTGCAGCACATGACCAATTCTGTGACAAGTGCAGAAGAAAGCAACCATGTGTGGTATGTTGACTCAGGTGCATCAAACCACATGACAGGTCATGCAGAATGGATGTAGGATGCAAGGAAAATGGAAAAACCAGGATTTGTGGAGACTGATGATGATACTGCACATCCTATTGTGCAGATTGGAAAATTTTCTTTGTCTATGCAGGATGAGAAGAAGACATACCTATTGGATGTATTTCATGTCCCGAATATCACCAAGAACCTAGTTTCTGTTGGTCAAATGATTGAGCAGGGCTTGCAGGTCAAATTTAATCCTCATGGATGCTTTGTTGAGGATATGAAAAATAAAGGTCACTTGATAGCAAAAGGAAAGAAGAAGGGCAGAATGTTTACGTTGGATGCAGGCATGCCTGAATTGAGTGCAGCAATGTTTGCACATGGGACCAGTGTAGTTACAATATCTGGCATAAACGCATTGGTCATGTTAATGTACGGTGACTTAAATCAATACAAGCCCATAATATTTTTGCAGGATTGCCTAAATTCAAGGTTGCAGAAATGCATAAGGTATGTGAAGCCTGTCAATTTGGAAAACAGGCAAGGAAACCATTTCCTAGACATGTTCAAGAGTAAGAAGCCATTGGAATTAACCCACTCTGATGTGTGGACTACTAAAGCTACATCTGTTGGAGACTATCATTATTTTGTCACTTTTATTGATGACTATAGCAAAAAAGTTTGGGTATATTTTATGAAAAAGAAAAGTGAAGTTTTTGGGCATTTCAAAATTCTTAAAGCTATGGTTGAAAAAGAAACAGGCCTGCAAATAAAATGCCTAAGGTCAGATGGAGGGGGAGAGTACCTCTCAAATGAGTTTGCAAGGTTCTTGCAGGAGCATGGCATAAAGCAGTAATATTCATGTAGTCATATCCCACAGCAAAATGGAATTGCAAAAAGAAAAAACAAGCATATTGGAGAGGTATCTCGTGCCATGCTCGCTGCCAGATTTTTACTGGGCTAAGGCAATTGCTACAGCAGTCTACATAATGAACAGGACTCCCACTGTAGCAATACATGGCATGACTCCAGAGGAGAGGTATGCTGGTAGGAAACCACATATTTCTCATTTGAAAATTTTTTATTGTATTACCTATGTTCATGTGCCAGATGAGTTGAGATCCAAGTTGGATCCAAAAGCTGAGAAATGCATCTTTATTGGTTACTCTCTACAGAGTAGAAAGGGTATAGATGCTATAACCCTTCTACTCGTAAGTTTACAGTGAGCAGAGATGTTGTTTTTGATGAGATGAGTAGCTGGTATAAACCAGTAAATGTGATTGATAATGTAGATGCACAAAATGATAATGCTACACAGAATTCATAGCAGCAGTCACAAGATATTAGTGGACCTGGAGTGTCCTCTAGCAGTGGTTCACATTCTTCGCCATGGACAGGCAGATTGAGATCAGGAGAATCTTCTCAAAGCAATGCAGATACTGGTATGCAAGTATCACAAAAAGGAAAAGAGAAGGTAGATCAGCCCATGTTTGATGTGAATGCAGGTCACTCTTATGTGGATGGTGAATCCAGTGGCTCAGAACAGAGCATTGATGATGAGTTGGGTATTCCTTCTGTTGTTACACCTGGAGTAAGGAAGACCAGGGATGTTTTGAGAGCACTTGGAAGTGAGCCTACTTTGCACAGGTCTACCAGAGCTAGGTATCCTGTGGATAGACTGAAATATGATGGATTTACAGCCATTCATTATGCCTATATAGTCAAAGTGATACATGAACCAAAACCCACTTCTTTTGAGCAAGCCATGGGAAAAGAAAAATGGGAGAAAGCCATGGATGAAGAAATGGATACTTTGGAAGCAAATGCTACATGGGAATTGGTACCTTTGCCGAAAGATAAGAATGCAATTGATTGTAAGTGGGTTTATAAGGTGAAGCACAATGCAGATGGTTCTGTGAACAAATACAAGGCAAGACTAGTACTCAAGGGGTATGCACATGGCATTGATTATAAAGAAACATTCAGTCCGGTTGCAAGGATGGCAACCGTAAGAGCAGTCATTGCTATGGCTGCATCAAAGGGATGGTATTTACATCAGATGGATGTAAAGATGCCTTCTTGCATGGTGATTTGCAAGAAGAGGTCTATATGGAGCAGCCACCAGGTTATGTGCATGTTGTTCATCCTGAGTTTGTTTGCAAGTTGAAGAAAGCCTTGTATGGCTTGAAGCAAGCACTTAGAGCATGGTCTGACAAGATAGGACAGTATCTTGTCACTATTGGCTTTCAGATTTCCAAGGTAGATTTCTCACTTTATGTGAGAAAAACAAAGAAAGGTATTATGCTGCTAGTCATTTATGTTGATGATTTGATTATCACAGGTGATAGTGATGAAGATATCCTTCATGTGAAAATGCTATTGAAGCAAAAGTTTGAGTTTCTTGGGCATTGAGGTGATCAGATCACCAAGTGGAATACAGCTCTTGGAGAGGCAGTATGGATTGGACATGTTGTCCAAATATGGGATGACAGGCTGTAAGCCTATTTCAGTTCCTTTGGAGCAGAATGTGAAGCTGAGCACTTCTGGAAGACCCTACTATGTACACATGCATAGTAGGAAGCTTGATTTATATGACTATTACCAGGCCAGATTTGAGCTATGATGTTGGATTGGTAAGTCAGTTTATGCAGGCTCCAAGGAAACCGCATTTAGATGCGGCTAGACGTATACTCAAGTATGTGAAGTCCACATTGCAGTATGGACTATTTTATGAGACTTGGGTTTAGATACAGTTGTATGGATACACTGATGTTGATTGGGCTGGTAGTATTTCTGATAGACGATCTACCAATGGATATGTGCTCTCTTTTGGGAGTGCTGCAGTCACTTGGAGCAGCAAGAAACAGCCTACAGTTGCCTTGTCGAGCACAGAGGCTGAGTACAGGGGTGCAGCAATGGCTGCATGTGAGGTAGCTTGGTTGCATAAGCTACTTTATGATATGCATCAGCCTACAGATGGGCCAATTGTCATTTATTGTGACAACATGAGTAGTATACACTTGGCAAATAACCCAGTCTATCATGCTAGAACAAAGCACATTGAGGTGCATTATCACTATGTGCAGGAGACGGTTTTGCTAGGTCTTATTGATCTAGTTTATGTCAGCACAGAGGATCAGGTAGCTGACATATTTACGAAGGCATTGGGCGCAGAGAAGCTGCGCAAGTTCAGAGACCTGCTTGGTGTGCAGGAATTGGGATTGAGCTTGAGGGGGAGTGTTGAGATATCGAGCTCCACTCATGATATGCCAGGGTGATCGTTGTGCATTTATGTCACCGACTTGTTAGCTACAGATGCGGTTGGTACACTACCTATGAATAATAGCTAGATGACAGCTATCCTTATCTACTCTAGTTCGTGGCTCAGTTAGTATGCCAGCTTAGTTAGTTGAGTTTGGTTTGAGACCCATATATAGGGTTCTTTTATTTCTCTGTACTAGAGTTCTTTTTTGCTTACACAACTAAGAAGAGGAAAACTATTTTCAGTCTCCACCTTTGTGTGTATTCCCCCATTGTGTAAATGAGAAAGCTACAAGTGAGACTCCTTCCTTATCTCCCACAATCTTGATAGAAAGATGGAATGCTTCGGCTGTGTATTGATTACAGAGGGTTGAATCAATCAACCATTAAGAACAAGTACCCTATTCCAAGAATAGATGAACTTCTTGACCCCGTCTTCAAGGTGCGAAGATCTTCTCCAAGATTGATCTCAGGTCTGGATACTATCAGATAAGGATCAAGGAAGAAAATATCCCAAAGACGTCATTCAATACAAGATTTGGACACTTTGAGTTCCTAATCATGTCATTTGGGTTGACGAATGCACCTGCGACCTTCAACAAGTTAATGTAGGATATCTTTAGGCCATATCTTGATGACTTCGTACTCGTCTTCTTTGACAATACCTTAGTCCACTCCAAACAGGAAGAAGATCATGAACCCCAGCTTCGCATTGTCCTTGAGACAATGAGGACACACAAGCTTTATGCCAAGTTGAAGAAGTGTGCATTCTTCAGACATAAGATTGAATATCTGGGATTCATCGTGTCAGCGGAAGGAATCTCAGTGGATCCGACCAAAGTCAGACCAAAGTCAGAGATGTTCTGGAATGGTCAATACCAACAACTATCAAGGAAATACACAGTTTTCTTGGTTTGGTAGGATGGTACAGGGTCTTTATCAAAAACTATGCTTTGATTGCAGCACCTCTGACGGATCTACTGAAGAAGCAAACATTGATTGTATGGTCACCTGCTGAACAATCTAGCTTTGATAGACTAAAGCAAAGTTTGGTATCAGTACCTATCCTCAAACTTACGAATGTTGGTAAGGAGTTCGAAGTAGTAACTGATGCTAGCACGCTTGCCTTAGGATGTGTGCTTATGCAAGAAGGTCATCCTGTAGCATACTCTTCAAGGAAACTGAAGAGTCATGAGAAGAATTATGCCATGCACGATTTGGAGTTGTTAGCTGTCATCCATGCTCTCAAGCTTTGGAGACACTACCTGTTGGGTAACAAGTTTACCCTAGTGACGGATCATAAAAGTCTCAAGTGGATCTTTACCCAAAACGAGCTCAACATGAGGCAATGTCGATGGATTGAAGCGCTAGAGGAGTATGATTTTGAAATCAAATACCGGCCTTGAAAGGAGAATGTAGTTGCCGATGCACTCAGTCGATCACAAGGCATTCCTTAATTCTCTAATCTTGCAAGATCCATCAATAGCTAGATCTCTAGCCACAAAGGTATCCATGCCAAACAACCCAATACTTGAGCTAGCTAGAGAAGAAGCATGCCATGATCCAACCTATCAGAAGATGCTAAGGGAAATCCCAATCAAAGATCAAGACCCGAAGCTACAGGCTAAGTATTAGGAATTCTCTATCAATAGTGGACTTGTCTACTATAGAATGAGTTTATGTATACCGGCAAGCAAGTCACTCAAGCAAAAGATACTTTGGGAAGCTCATGATTCCCCTTTCTCAAGACATCCTAGCTATGCCAAGACCCTCAATGCAATCAGAAAGAGTTACTATTGGGAGAGGCTTAAAGGTGACGTTCTCAAATATGTCACTGAGTGTTTGTCTTGTCAACCCATTAAGGCTAAACATGTCAAAATGCCAAGGAAGTTACAACCACTTGACATTCCCCAAATGAAATGGGAATTCATTAGTATGAACTTTGTTGTTGGCCTACCCCAAGTTCAAGGAGGATATAACTCCATTATGGTTGTGGTGGATATGCTCACCAAGGTTGCACATCTTATTCCTGTTAAGACAAGGTTATTTATCAAGGAGATATTCAAGCTACATGGGTTGCCCAGAAGAATCATTAGTGATCGTGATTCTCTCTTCACATCACACTTCTGGAGAGATATCTTTGAAGCCATTGGGACTCAACTCTGTTTTAGTATAGCTTACCATCCCCAAACCGATGGTCAAACGGAGTGAGTCAACCAAGTCATTGAGGATATGCTAAGGGCACATTGCTGCCGTGAACCAAAAAGGTGGATTCAATCCTTGCCACTGGTTGAGTTTGCCTACAACACTTCTTATCAACAAAGCATTCAGATGACCCCTTTTCAAGCATTGTATGGGCACAACTGTCGAAGTTCTTTAAACTTCTCGGATCCAACCTTGAGGGTTGAAGCTTCAAGGAAGATGCTGGAAGATATGGATGACCAAATGAAGTCAATAAGACAGGACATCCAAGCCACCAAGGATAGACAAAAGGCATATGTGGATTTGAAACGTCAAGATAGAACCTTCACTGAAGGAGATATGGTCTTCATTCGTGTATGCCCAAAGAAGAGTTCCCTATCCTTAGGTGAATGCAAAAAGCTAAGTCCGAGGTATTGTGGACCCTACAAGATCCTCAAGTGCCTAGGACCCAATGCTTATAGACTGCAACTTCCTGAGAACCTAATGGTTCATGATGTATTCCACATCAGTCTACTGAAGAAGTATGTACCTAACCCTAGCCATGTACTTGATGATCAACAAGTTGTAATGCCTAGCCAAGGAGTCCTTGAGCTACGGCCTGATAGGATCTTAGATGTTAGGGAAAGACAATTGAGATCCAGAACCTTGAGAAAATGTCTTGTCCAGTGGAAATATTATCCCGAGGAGGATGCCAGTTGGATGGATGAAAGTACTCTCAAGCAATAATATCCCCAGTTCTTCTCGAGATGAGGACATCTCGATTCCTCCAACGGGGAGAGAATGTAATATTTCTGCTCGAAATATTAAGGAGCTTTGATCACCGCATGCCCGCGCAAAAACCTGTCCAAGGTTGTCTCCCACATCGTAAATATTGGTGGCCAAATCCTTACCCCGCACGCGCAACAATAAGCCCATCCGCATTTTGCAATCGAGGCTGAGGTTTAAGACCAAAAAGCTGTGGAAGAACACCCTTTTTGAAGGGGCAATTGGGATAATGATGAAGTTTAGGCAAAAAAAAATTTACTAATTATCCCTGCCCCCAGCCGATGCATGGCTGGAGGAGAGGGAGTATGAGAAGAGTAAGTAGGTGTGTGGGGAGCTTGTAGAGGTGGAGTGCATGGGAAGAAGGGAGAAGCATGAGGGTTCTATGTGTGTGGAGTCTCTCCCCTCCCCCCCTTAGCACTATAAAAACACCCCTTAGCAAAGGAAGGATGAGAGAGGGAGATCGAGTGTTACCATGCTGAAGGAGACCGCCTGCTGTGACAGCGCCGCCGAATCCGCCAGGCTACCATTGCAGCCGCCGCTATGACCATCCTCGCCATCAACATCATAATCCCCCCTTCTTTCGTCGTCATAACTCTCCCAATCATCACTCCTCCTTCCTCCCATGTGGTTCTAGGAGACATAATCTCTTTAGAAGCTTCTAAAGGCAAGGGCCTTAAGCCTTGTGCACGTGGTCCTTGCTCGGGTCTTAAAAACCCAGACCTTGTAAAGAGTACTCTTGCGTAAGGGAGAAGCAGACATTTTTTGAGGCTGTTTACCAAGCTTGGAGGGAATTCGCAGACCACGTGAGGGCAAAGGCAAACCCAGAGTCCAAACACACTACGTCTATGATGGCTCCCAAGAAGATTCAAGGCGCACCCGCGGGAGGTTCTTCCCTGAACTTACACGTGGACATCCCCACGATCTCTCAAGCCCAGGTTCCACGAATTTAATTCCACATAAAGAAATGCTTTAAACACGCTTAATTCCATAGGGATAATACATTTTATGCTTATCGTTAATTCATGTGGTAGTGATAAAAGTACATATGAGAAATTATCTCTTTGAATGATGGACAAGGGTTGGTGCATGTCATGAAATTGGATCCTTTGCATTTCCAAAAGTTGTGAACATAAACTACTTGTCCTTCTTAGGAGCTTAGCTGCATGTTGCTTTTTCGTGCACTTCGAAAGTAACAAGCCTAAGCGCATATTGCTTAGAGTTAAAAGTTAAAATTGTTAAGTGCATCCTTAATTGGCCGTGAAAGAACAAGCGTATCTTGCATTTAGTCAATAACTTTCTTGTTATGACTCGCATGGAAAGAATTGTTAACGTCCGTTGCATGACATGAAAATGAAACAATGGACATTGCATGTTGCATGGGAGGACACTTGTGGAATGGATTAAGGTTGCATGGTACATAATCGTCTTGGATGAACCTCATTAACAATGTTATATCTAGAAAAGGGTTGCATGTTACATCATCATGCAAAAAAATCATTTCATCAAGAGTTGCAGTTAGGAAAGGTTGCATGGCTTATCAAAAGCATGAAATTCAAATTCTTAGACAAAAGGGTTGTAAGAATAGTTCCTTCATGTAAATCCTCGTAGGTTTCATGCAAGCTATTCTCCAAATTATCATGCATACTGACTTTAGCAAGAAAAGTTAGGGTTATTGCAAACCTTTTGGTGCGTAGAAGTAATGAATCTCATGTTTACATGTATTGTGACATCTTGAAACTATTTACATCCTTAGAAAAAGTTTAGCATCTCTAGGAAAGGATCGTCCTTGTTGCAATACACGTAGGACAATTTACCCAAATCACTTGTAATATTATAACCGTTAGGGATTTGTATAGGCATAACTAATTGATACGATAAACACCTCAAGTACTAGCTAGGGCTTGGCACATTAGAAATACAACCTAGTATCGTACTTGGACGCCAAGTAGAAACCCTCAAACCCAAAGGTCCTATCCACATTCACGGAATGCTTGGGTCAATTGGACGCCCATGAAAACAACGATCTAGGGTTTCTACCCTAAGGATCGACCAACCTAATGTTAAAACTCGGATTGAGTTTGGAAACCCTAGGACCGAATGTTGTCAACCTAGTACAATAAGGGTTGGGTTGGGTAAGAAGACACCCTAAAAACTGCATCTCGTCTAAACAAAATTCCTTGACTAGGAAACACCGTTCAATGGGTGAAATGATCCCATGAGTTAGGTGCAAAACTTGTGCAATAAGTTGCAACGTCGCATGGCCTTGTGGTTTAATCACAGGATAGATTTTCCATTTCTTGAAATGAGGTTGGCAGGTTCTAGTGCAAGTCTAACTTGCAAGAGGATGAGTAGACATCCTGTTACGTCACCTTTCTTGGGCTGACTTGCCAAGTTAAGGGAAGTTATGTTTTTCCTAGTAAGCAAAGGATCAAACAAGTTAGAGTGACATGGTCGCCAGGATTCAATGTCTTAACTTAAGAAACCTAAGGTGTTGGTTAATTTGGGTTGACATGGTATGACCCTAACCCAAGGACAAAAGGGTAAACAAAAAAATCCTTGGGGATCTTGCCAAGTCAGGATTGATCCTGGATCGAATGCTAGATGCATTCAGAGATAAGGATTCACTCCTTAGCAGTTGGCCGATTAGACGACCACTGGATTGATTGTGTTTGTAACAATTTAGGAGCACTATTTGCATTGTTTGCTCAAAGAACTAAAGATGGAAAGATAATTAATGCTTCAGGTTGAAGGCCTGAAGGGAGAGGCGGCATCAGTTACCCCCAACTGTCTGCCTGACCCTAACCAAGGGGGTTGTTAGCCGCACCGGGAACGTGGACCGAACCCACCACAAGAGGTCTCTCCATTGGGTGCTACTTGGAGCACGAGGACGCTCGGGTGCCAGGGGGGCTCTGGCCGTAAATCCCTTGCCTTTCAGGCCCTTCACAAGAGGCCAACGCGACTCGGGATTGGATCTCGAGGCCCGCATCCTAGTCTACAAGCAGAATCTTGGATTAGTAATCCCTGTGGATTGCTGGATTGCCTTCGGGCGGATTATGGATTGCCTTCGGGCTGATTATGGATTATATGGATGTATTCGGAAGATAAATAAGATCAACTGGTGAAAAGGAACTTGTTTGACACTGTTTTTCTATGTCAAGTGCTAAGATTATGTGAAGGAGCCGATGTCTAACTGGCTAATTAAGGAAGCTGTTTTATGTGTGTCCAACTAAATGCGGTAGGTAATTAGACAACTAAAGCAACCCTGAGGAAAGTGTAGTGGATGTGGCCATGGGTCCATCCTATGGTTGGGTAGTCCCGTTTGACCAGGAACTTTTCTCAAGCAAAATGGACAGCAATAAACTTTTCTCGAAGGGAATGAACAGCATGCAACACTAACCTAGAGTTCAGGTTACTAGAATCCCGATTTATGTTGTTTTAGGGGAACGGAATTGGACTATGCCTTATGGGCAGAGAGGTCGAGCTTTGCATCCCTCTCATTTCCCATTCTCCTTGAACCAAGTGCAGCATGAATCCGCTTCGACCCTGACGTTTCTGCGTAAAGTAGTTTACCTGGGGTTCGACACTAGTAGCTCCCATTCTAGGAGTTTGACCACTAGGAAAACCCTGATTCAGGTCGTTCCTAAGTGGGAACGGCCAGAATACTTTCGCTACGTGGTAGACTCGGAAAGATCTAGATCGCAAACCACGTAACATTTCATGGGAGTGCCGAGCGGAGCTTTCTAGACCCTCTTTTTGATGGGCTACTAAGATGTGTCCTACGAGTGAACAGGTGGACACGTTACAGTAAAAGATGTAAATAATTGCAAGCTATAACATTCCGTGCAAATATGTGATTCATAGACTTTTTCCTTCTATGCAGCTATAAGTTCTACAATGATCGTTACTTTTTCTTGTCTAAACCATAATGATTGACAATTGAGAGCTAACTCATATAAAACCTACATTGATTTACATCAAGAACTATGCCCATAAACCCTTCGTTTAATGCATTGAATTCAAGCTTTAATATCACAATTTCATCCTTTCCCAATTACAACTTTGATAAAAGGAGTCCATGCATGAGCTATTGCCATGAGTCCATTAATGACTTAACCCGTCCTTTAGCACTTAACCCATCTCAAAATGAACTATCATCGCATGCAATTTAAAAGATCATAAATTCCTTCCCATGCATTGTGACTATTTTGGACAACATTCAAAGGGCATCTAAGATTATCTCATGCACGAGTCACGACTAGGAAATTGTTACCTAAGTGCATTATGTGCTGTTCTTTTCCGTGGGGCAATCAGGGATGCATTTAGACAAATCCACCTTTTAACTTATGCAATATGTGTTCAGGATTGCAACTTGGAAGTGCAAGCAATTTCAAATGCACATCATGCAACTAAATCTTGAAAATCGGGTGATCAATTAAAATTTCCAAGTGTAATTAAACTTGCCTACAAGAATTGGACATGCCTAGTGCATTCTTTCCATGTGGAATCAATTTTTAAGAACCTGGGCATTGAGGTTTGGGGTATTGTCCACACGCGAACTCGGGGTGGAAGCTCCCACGTGTGCGCCTCGTGTCTTTAGCTTAGGAGCCATCGATGACGTAGATCCTTGACTCCGCAAACTTGTCCTTTCCTTTCTCTGATTTCCGAACTCCCTCCAGGATTTGGCAAATCAGCACCAAAAACTACCTACTCCCCCTCGTGTAGAAATTGCCTTTACAAGACGTGGTTTTAAAAAAAATCGGGGAAGGCCGTGTAAACAAGGCTTATGGAAGCCTTATTTAGAAGCTTCTAAGCTCCTGAAATACCAGAGGATGATGTGGGGAGTGGAAATGGTTAGGAGGGTGAAGGCGACGATGATGGAGATGAAAATGATAATAATGATGATTATGGTGATGATGGTGATGGCAGGTGGAGGCGAGGCGGCTTGGCACAGTGGCAGTAGGTGGCGTGAATGGCGGATGGCGGCATCCTGGCAGCACGTCATTCTCCTCTTCCTCCCTCCCCTCAAGCTTCAGGGGGGGTCATATAGGATATGGGGGGGGGAGATAGCCACACACATGGCTCTACATGCCTCCTCCCTCCCCCATGCTCTCCACCACTCAACTCATGCTCTTTCCACACTCCCTCTCCCCGCCATGCATTGGCTGAGGGGAGGGGGTTAATAATAAAAAAATTTGCCACAATTTTAACCATTGTCCATTTTCCTTTTCCCGTGAAGGGTGTTCCCGTGTGGGCTTTCAGTTTCAAGCCACGGTCTTCCATACATGACACGGAGTTGGATTTTATTAATGTGCATGGAGGGAGCACTTAGCCACCAACATTTAACGTTGCAGGAGATTACTTTGGGTTGCATTTTGTGCGGGAAGTGCAGGGTCTAGGCCCAATTAATATTTCATTATGAAAATATTACATTGAAGTTGCAAAGGCAGCAACAAATTAGCTCCATTAATTTCTCAGTTTTTAGCTCAAAGGTTGATCTTGAGTGTGCACAAGTGTCAAGAGACACGAGATACTAGTTATGACAAACTAAGTATTTCTTGCCTTGTTGGACTTGAGGTCTTCAAGTACCTTCAAAAATCTACTCCAATCTGCTCCAAATCTTCCAAATTCCCTCCTTGATTTGGTGTTGGTCTGGTTTGATAGTAGATTCGAGTGATAAGGTGAAAAAAGAAGCTTATGAAGGGCTATGCTTCAAAATATTTGCAAGAAAAATCTCCAAAATCTTCCCCCCTCAATGGTTTGAGGATAAATCTTGTTGGAGTCTTCTGTGGATTAGTAAACCAGAGCAACAATGTCTTAATCCAAGTGATAGGAGAGAGAAAATGAGGAAGAGGAAAAAGCTTGAGTACTCCTGGCTATGGAGGATTGTGTTAGGGTTTTAGAGAGCAGCCTAGTTTTTTACTTAGTGTGAATTGTCCACTCAACCATTTCCAAAAAATTTTATATGATAATGAAGCTTGGTTAATGGGCCTCCAAAGCCCTATGATCCTGGGCAAGATCGAAGCGCCTACGGACTACGCAGGGCGTACGAATCAGACTGTGCCATTTTTTGCCTGCGAGCTGGTTTTCTTACAATGCCAGGCCATATACAAGCTAATGTCAACTCCTTAGGTGATGAGGAGGAGCGCCCTGACCTAGGGGAGATATGACAACACCTAGAAACAATGTCTACTATTGCAAAATTTTTAGCAAAATTGTACACAATTGGCACAATGTTACCAACTTTTTACATTAATTTAATGCAGATGTAGTGCTCATTATTGTTGTTTTTGGAGGCCATGTCTCTAGAGTCTGGTTAGGAGATGTCGGTACAAGGAAGTTCTTGTATGGGAGAAAGGTAGTGTTATAGATGAAAACTGATAGATTTCCTTGGTGAATCCACAATGGAAAAGTAACTAGTTTGTAACCCAATTCTACTAGCTCCATGGGAATCAAGATAAAGGTTTTCCACCACTCTCCAACATACCCATAGTTATTAAACTCTCAAATTTTCCATTTTTGGTATGCCCACAATTACATTATTAAAAAAAACCCTCATCTTATCTTTTCAACAAAGAGCATCAAACAAAAACACATTTACCCCAAAATCATTGAGCTAGTCTTAAAATACACTACAAGTCCAATAAGGTCTTTATTATAAATGTGACATGTATTAGAGGGCCTATGTGTTTCTAGCATGAGGATGATGAGTGTATTCTCTAGGAGATCTAGCAGAGGCCATCTTTCTCTTAAGTTATGGCTACAAGCATGAAGGAGAGGAGAAGATTATTGAGTGTGAATAGACGTGTCTTGCATGTTGATGGGCTCTTTGTGTGTGATCTTTGAACCAAACTGGTTGAGTTAGGAGGATGTTTACCTTGGCTACGAGGTAGGAGGGAACTCCTATGGGCAATGCTCAATTGATATAAGAACCATAATAATAGTTTTAATTAAGGGTTAGAAACGGAAGGAAAGGAAATGAATTAAAAGGAAATTTGAGAATTAGAGGAAGAAAAGGCTATTGGAGGCCGTTGAAAATTGAAGAGGTCGTGAAGATGAGGAGGGTGCCATCATGCCAATTGGAGAAGATGGAAAGAGGGAGATGAAACAAGGCTATTGCTAGTGGAAGAGGATTAGGAAAGGGAGAGGAAGTCCAAAGGGAGGCAATTAGAGAGGGAGAAGGAGGGAGTTTGCTGAAAAAGAGGGAGTCATGATGAGCAATAGGGCGCCATTTTTGCTATGATGAAGGGTGAGAGAGAGAGAGAGAGAGAGAGAGAGAGAGAGAGAGAGAGAGAGAGTAAACTGGATAAAGAAGAGGGCACCATGTTGAACGCCATTATTGAAGAGGGGAAGATGCTTTTGAGCCATAATTGTAGTTGGAGAGGGAAAGAGGAGAGAATTGAAGCCAATGCCTCTCCATGACCATCGCCATGTCTTCTCCTCCAACCTCAATTTCGGAGCTTCAATGTACCCCCTTCTTCTAAGGTGATAGGGTAGGAGAATTGCATGTTGCCTTCCAATCGCTCTACTTCGCTCCTCATTTTGTGGAAGAATGATGGAGATATTGCATTACTCTCCTCCCCCCTCTTAGTTGTCAATATGAAACTATGGAGGCTAAGCTCTTAAGCTTGAAATTAATTGAGATTAAGTCTTAAAAGAGTTACAAGTAGCTATTCCTATGGGAACAAGGCAATTCGAAAATGAAAACTCAAGGAAGTAGGAAACGATGAGCTCGCTATTGGGAAGGACTAGATAGACTCACCTTGGCTGGATTGTAAAGGACACGGCTTCCAAAGACGCAATTACGATTCTCATACTTTACATAAGTGACTTTACTCGTTTAACAAAAAAAAGTAATTCAGCATAAATATTTCTTTGGTTTATAATTTTTATAAAATATCTTTGAACCTCAATTTCAACTTTGGATAGTTTTTATAATTTATGTAGGTTTTATTTTATATTTTAAAAATAAAAAATAGTAAAAATGCTTTAAAATGGCTTCAAAATGGTATATATAAATTTTTATAAAATATTTGGTTGGATATTTATTTTTTCTAATGAAGTATATACTATTGAAAGTATTTTAAATACAATGCCTTATGTCTGGTTATTTAGAACACAATGCCCAGCAAGTGCAGAAAAAGTAGAGGTAAATATAGTACATTAGCCTCACAAGGTAGAACACATGGGTATTGGTGAATATGCTATAACATTTTCATCAGACAATGATTCGGATAGTGAGATTACTCACTTGTTGTCTATAACTGAAGATACAACCCTAGACTGCTTAATGCTCTCTACAAGGAAAGTGGAATACTTTTATGATTCACTTGAAACATATTCCTGATTATCCATGGATCAGGACAAAAATGATCAAGAAGATGTGTTTTTTACGTATAGCAAGGCGAAAGTGGTTTATATGGATGAATTAGAAGAGGAAGAGATACCTCAGTTAATGTAGATGACATCTCAACAACCTTTTTGGAGAATATGGACAAATTTGATGTTACTGTGAATAATAATGGCATGCCTGAGAGTAGGGTTTTTATTATTTCCCCTTGTGAGGAAAATGCTCTATCCTTTGGATTTGAACAATTGCTAAATATAGCTAAAAGAACTTATTATCACCAGTTAGAAAGAAAGGAAAGAGAACAGAGGAGTAGGAATAGGTGCAAACCGTTACAAAGACCATATCGCAGGATGATGAGGATGGCTTAGCTTCGGCTTTACACAGGTTTGCACAACAATCTAGTGAATATCATGGTAAATTTCACCTCTAGAGTTGTGTTTAGAGGAATGGAGATCGAAATTTAGTAGTGGGGAGTTACATATGGAACAAGCTTTATACATAGATAAGAATTATTGGGATGAATATAAAAAGGCTAATCGGTTTTGGAAAAAAGATAAGTCTAAGTGTCTTTTTGAACAAGAAACTTGAGGGAAAACCCCTACTAGTGCTCCTTGGTCATATCATCCCTTTAACTGCTTTAATGGAACTATGCAGAATATGTATCATTATTCTAAAGGACCACTAGTTGATTATCAACAAGTCCAATCTAAATCTGCTAAGATCAATATGAAAAATATACCAGAGGTGGTATTACCTAATCCCAAAGAAAAGGTGATGGATTTTACTATCTATGGGGATGGAAAGGAACCACAACTTAGATAGTTTGAACCTGCAACACCTAGGGATTTTGTAGAACTTAAACAAGTCATACATTATTTGGGTTGTCGAATTCAAGGTGAGGAAAATGAGGATTTGCATTCACATCCATGCGATCAAGAGCAAAATTTTCAAATGATAGGTTCTATAAATACCATGTTCACGACAACGTATAATATAAATTTGAAGCCTATTTTGCATGGCTTGAGTAAAGGGCAAGGAAGTCATACCGATAAGTTATTTCCAGATCTATTAGATGACCATATGATAAAAATGACTGAGGGTATTTAGAATGATCTCGCTACTTTTCCTTATACGGCTATACCCTTGGTACATCCTGTGAATGCAAGGGAAGAAGAAATAGAATCGAGTGCCAGGAATAATTTTCTTGAAAATGTATCAATGGGGATATCTCACGATGTACCTACAATCAATCCTCGGAAAATAGCCTCTTTGTTTCTTAAGAGCCCGAAGTGGAAGTAGTTAAAATAGAAATGGCAGAAGGGAAATATTTGAATCTAGGGGCTCAATTGGAATCCCAAGATCTGACGAGGTATTACGAGCACATGTTGGGGAATTTTCTTGGTCTTATACTGATCTTAAAGGTATTAAAGCTGAACTTTGTCAGCATTATATTTATCTAGAACAAGGTACAAAACCCGTATGTCAACACCAACGACGAACAAATCTTGTGTATGCAGAACTGGTCAAAACTGAAATTACTAAACTTTTAGATGCAGGATTTATATATCATGTTGCATATAATGAATTGGTTTCCCCTATTGTAGTAGTATCCAAGAAGAACAGTAAGAAGATTCGCATTTGTGTTGATTATAGGAAGCTGAATAGCAAAACATGTAAATATCATTTTCCTTTGCCATTTACAAATTAGGTACCTTATAAGGTTGCATGCCATGAGCTATATTCTTTCATGGATTGGTTTAGCAGCTACAACCAAGTGTTAATTCATCCAGAAGATCAATCCAAAACTACCTTTACTACTGAATGGGATACATTCGCTTATAAAGTAATGCCTTTTGATTTGTGCAATGCACCTGCAACATTTCAAATAGTTATGATTGTGGCCTATCAAGATTTCCTACAACAATGGATGGAATTCTTTCTAGATGATTTTTATATCTACGGGACGGTAAAAGAAATGCCATATCAATTGGTGCAAGTGTTTGAACATAGTGACGAAGTAGGTATCTCCTTGAACCCTGATAAATGTGTTTTTGGAGTGCCAAAAGGAATGTAGTTGGAGCATATCGTTTCTAAAGAAGGCATTGTTGTGGATCCGGCTAAAATTTCTAAGATTTATGCACTTCCACGTCCAACAAACCTTAAGCAATTGCATGGATTTTTGGGGCATCTAAAATATTATCAATGAATTATTTTTTATTTCACAAAAGTTGCCTCACCTTTGACAAATTTGCTATGAAAGGATACTCCTTTTAATTGGGTTGTTGCTTGTCAAGAAGCATTTGAAATTCTTAAGCAAAAGTTAATTGAAGGACTAGTATTGGCACCCCTGGATTGAACGAAGGAATTCCATATTCATGCCAATGCATTTATGTATGCTGTAGGAGTTTTTTATGCCAAGCAGATGATACTAAAGTGGATCATCCAATTTATTACGCAAGCCATAATTTAAGTGATGCGAAAAGAAATTATACTACTACTAAGAAAAAATGCTTATCAATGGTATTCGCAGTGGGAAAATTTTGTCATTATTCATTAGGGAATAAATTTACCATTTATGTGGATCATGATGCGTTAAAGTATTTTCTTAATAAAGCAGAACTTTCGGGATGTGTAATTCATTGGATGTTGTTATTTCAAGAGTTTGATTTTCAAATTGTTGCTCATCCTGGTGGAGCTCATGTTCTAGCAGATCATCTTTCACGATTATTAACATCTAATAAGGAAGAAGGTGTGGAGGATGATTTACCAGATGCATCACTTTTTACTATGGAGACGTAAGTTCCATGGTATGCTGATATCACAAATTTTATTAGTACCGCTCGTTATCCACTTGGTGCTGACAAATGACGAAAGCAACAAATTTTAATGCAATCACTCTTCTATGGATTATTAGGGGATTACCTTTATAAATTCTTTCCATGCGAGGGTATCTATCGGCAATGTGTAAGGGAAGATAAAGTTCCAGTGGTTCTTAAGGCATTGCATGATGAGCCATGTGGTGGCCATTTTTCTGGTGAATTAACTGCAAGGAAAGTTCTATAAGCTAGTTACTGGTGGCCCACCCTCTTTAAAGATGCTTATTCTTATTGTCAAAAATGTGATGTCTATCAAAGGACTGGTCGTCCTTCTAAGAGTTTTGCTACACCTTTGGCCCCTATATTGGCATTAGCGCCTTTTGAGAAGTGGGGAATTGACCTTGTGGGCCCAATTGATCCGCCTACCAGATATAGATCTAATCGTTATATCTTGGTTTGTACCGACTATATTACAAAGTGGGTAGAAGCAAAATCGCTTAAGATGAATAAAGCCATTGATGTGGCTAAGTTTATGTATGAGAATATCAACCCATTTGGGTTGCCCACTGGAATTAGTAAGTGACCGAGGTTCCCATCTCTTAAATGGTCTTATTAGCGAGCTAATGGAAATATACAAAATTAAGCACTACAAATCAACACCTTATTATCCCTGAGTTAACGGGCAAGTTGAAGTAACCAATTGCATTATTTGCAGGATTTTAACTAAAATAGTTAGTTCTCACAAGAGAGATTGGGATGAATGTTTGTCTGTATGAGGCATTATCGGCCTATAGAACCACTTATAAAGTGACAATGCAAAATACACCTTTCAACTTAGCTTATGGAACTAATGCTATTTTTCCAATTGAACAAGAGTTGCCTACTTTACGAATCATCCTCTCATTATGATTAGGTGAGGCTGAATCATTGAAGCAAAGAATTTTACAATTGGTGAGGTTAGATGAGGAAAGACTATTAGCTTTATAGAGCTTAGAAGCAATGCAGAAACATCGTAAAGCGTGGTATGATTAGAATATCAAAATATGAGAGTTTAAAGAAAATGATTTAGTTTTATTATACGATAGTCGCTATTATAAATTTCCTGGGAAGCTAAAAATTTGTTGGTTAGGACCTTTTAAGATTGTTAAAGTTTATGATAATGGTTCTCTTGATGTGCAGGATACTAATGCTGAAAATGAGATATTTAGAGCTAATGGCCTCTGCCTTAAACATTTTGTGACTTAGTTTAGTTAGGTATAGTTAGGTAAGTGGTTAGAATGACCCCTTAACTAATCTATACTTGGATTTCTTTTCTCTTTTGGGGGTTTTTAATGGGATGTAGGTATGGCTTTTCTGTGGATGGATGCGCTTTATCCTCGTCTTGATGCTGATAGTTCTAATCGTATTCATGTTGGGCCTTATAGTATTACGCATTTTCAGACGCATGACAAGTTCTTATATGCACCAAGAGGAGAGGCGTGTTGTGGTTCTTCTTTTGTGATTTCTTTTGTTTGCAATACCATCCACCTTTTGGTTATAGATAGTGTCAGTCATCTTTTCGTGCATGCTCAACTCCTGTGTTGGCAGTGTCGCACATACTTTTGACGCTATGGTACCACTGCCATGCAGGATGCTTTAGGCTACACTTATCAGCACCATGATTATGATAGTGTATTCTCACCTGAGCTGGTGTTGTTCAGTCTAGGGTGGGGAGAGAGCAGTAAGAATTTTCCTGATATCAAGCTGTTGTTTACCATTTTACTCCATCATATCCCGATGATCAAGTGAATTGTCCCTGTTGGGCTTATATCTGTTGGTATATGGATGCGACCAAGGGCTATTCTTTAGGATGTTTACCAGTGGCACCTATGCCCTATTATGATGATGTAGCTATGGCTCTACTCCATGATGTAATGGAGGTTTTTAGCGATGCACTTGATAGCCGGTCTATGACCTCTGATGTGTCTACATTGGAGACTATTTATGAGCATGGTTTAGTTAATAGTCTTGACTTAGATAGTGTGGATGATTTTGGATTAGGATTATTGTTTGCAGTAGAAGATCTTAGGGAGTTTGAAGATTTTAGTTTAGCTCTGTTTTTTTCTTAGAGTCTTTTGGGTTTTTAACTTTATTCTACATATTTTTTTAAAAAACATACAAAACAAATAATCCTTTAAAACAGAAAGAAAAAAAAACTTTTGGTTTGATTGATACCTTTACAGGTTTTAGCGCACTTTAGTTTAGTTAGTCTTCACATGGTTAGATAGTTAGTTGCACGCAATGTTGGGATACTCCTTCAGTGCTAGGAGCTCATTACAAGGCACTTTGACTAGATGGCCGGTTTCTAAAGGTGTTTCACTCTTAATTGATCTAACATATTAATGGGTTAGTGGTTACTGGTTGAGTTTTGTGTAGGTTTGATGATTGTTGCAATTTGCAAACCACTATGTGCTTATCTTCGCAATTATCTTGGAGTTGCAATCTCCATCTCTATATACATAACAGGTTGTTTCATATCTAATTTTTCTCTTTATATTTGTTTGAAATAAGTGAAAGTTCAAAATATAACTTGATTGAAATCATTTAGATTTTTCCAAACCTAAATACCTACAGAAGAAACACAAACCTCAATTTTCAAAACACAAATACACCAAAAGATCTATAACCAATTTAGTCTATATGAGAGTCCACCACATGGGATGGGACTTAGCACCAGAGAGTGATTGCAAGGGGGTGATGTGTGTGCATGACCTAGTGAATTTCATTGTATGGGAATTTGATTGGGAATCCAATAGAGTTTTTTCCTATCTTTTTGTCGCTTTTCTAGCGATATGTGGGGGTAACTGAATAACAAGGTTCTCTCCATGAAATTTTGACTAGGAGTAGCATGGACGAGAGATGTTGAGCTGATGAGTATCTTTGCTTATCATTTGCCCCGCCCGAGTGACTAGTATTATGTACTAGATTAGATTCCTTGGGCGAAGTTGTTGAGCTAAAATGTTTGATCGATCAATTAAGTGATGCATTCTTAGCCTTCTAGTTGATCCTTTATAAAAACAAAAGTTAAATTCCAATCCCAATAATAAAAATTCAGAAGATTCTATATATTTATTCTTCGGAAGGCAAGAAAGAAAGAAAGAAAGAAAGAAAGAAAGGAAAAAAAAAACGCCCTGAGACTGTAGGGTTAAAGGGAAAAAAAAGAAAACCAAAAGAAGATAACCATCACCTCTAAGGTCCTAGTAGGCTGTAGGGATTTCCTTGATGTGTGCCCTACGTACGATGCCTTGCATCTCTTTGGGGTGGGACCTTTTGGGAAGGAGAATCAATGTATATCTACTATTATTAAAAAAACACATAAATAAAACTCTGGATGGTTGGAAGTTAGGGACCATTGACTAGTTGTTCTAGTGGAACATGGAGGGTTAGCAACTAAACCATAGGAGTCCTATTTGGTGTCATAATGTTAGCTTGCTTTGTTAGGCATGGACCTTATCAATGAAGCTATTTCGGAAGCAATATTCCTAGTAGGATAGTAGGGTGGCATTTTCTTGCCTAGAGGGATTGTTGATGTTTAGTAGCTCTAGAAAGCTTCCTAGTTGGTATATTCTATGCACTGGATGAAGCTATGTTATGCACCTAAGTGGGGAGAGTGAGTAAGGGAATGTTAGCATGCACAAGTTTTAATATCACTTAACTGAATTATTTTTTTAATATGACACTGGTGAATATTTTCCTTATTTTTCAATGTCTACTAGTTTTCTTTGTGCAGTTTTGTAGTTCTTGTAGCTGTGCTCGTGAGGACGCTTCGCAATTAAGTGAGGGAGAGTATATTTTTCTTTTGAGGTTGCATCGTAGTGCTTGTGGTAGCTATATTCGCAATGCTGGATGTTTGTGATGTAGCTGTGCTCATGAGGACACTTCGCAATTAAGTGGGGGAGAATGACAACACCTAGAAACAATGTCTACTATTGCAAAATTTTTAGCAAAATTGTACACAATTGGCACATTGTTACCAAATTTTTACATTAATTTAATACAGATGCGATGCTCGTTATTGCTATTTTTGGAGGCCATGTCTCTGCAGTCTGGTCAGGAGATGTCAGTACAAGGAAGTTCTTGTATGGGAGAAAGGTAGTGTTATAGATGAAAACTAATAGATTTCCTTGGTGAATGCACCATAATTTATTTTAAGAGCACCGGAAGGAAGCTAGGAAGATAGGAAGACAATGGGAAAAAGGGCCTAGGCCACGGTCGACCATGTAAAAAAGGGGATAAGGGGATGACCGCCCAAAAGGGATTTAGGGTTTTGTATATAAAGTTGAAAAGTGAATGAGAAGCTCATTCTTGTGTATGGCCAAAAGTAGCTCTCTTCTTCTTGTTCTTGCTTGCTTGAGCTTGTACTTGAGAGAGGGAGTGTGAGAGTGTGAGGGAGTGTGTGTGTGAGAGTGAAAGACCATGGTGGAGAAGCTCTCCATCTTCTCCTCTCTTCTTCACTTCACTTCTCTTATCTTGTCTTGCTCGCAGCAATGGAGCTTGGAGCATGGAGCTTGAGGATGGAGCTTGCTTGAAGCTTGCACTTGGATCGTGGAGCTACCGAAGTGCTTGGGAGAGGAGGTAACTCAATCGGGCATGGAGGTAAGCTCACTACACCCGTAGAGATGGATGGTGCATCGGCTATGTGAGAGGTAGCCATTAGTGCTCGGCTTGGAATGCTTGAAACAATAAGTGGTCCATGGGTCTTGGCAGAGGTAGCCATTAGTGCTCGGCTTGGAATGCTTGAAACAATAAGCGGTCTGTGGGTCTTGGCAGAGGTAATCTCACTAATGGATGGCGCGTCCGCCGCCAAGACCCACAGACCGCTTATTGTTTCAAGCATTCCAAGCCGAGCACTAATGGCTACCTCTCACATAGCTAATGCGCCATCCATCTCTACGGGTATAGTGGGCTTACCTCCATGCCCGATTGAGTTACCTCCTCTCTCAAGCACTCCGGTAGCTCCATGATCCAAGTGTAAGCTTCAAGCAAGCTCCATCCTCAAGCTCCACGCTCCAAGCTCCATTGCCGCGAGCAAGACAAGATAAGAGAAGAGAAGAGAAGAAGAGAGGAGAAGATGGAGAGCTTCTCCACCACAGTCCCTCACCCTCACACACACACTCCCTCACACTCTCACACTCCCTCTCTCAAGCACAAGATCAAGCAAGCAAGCAAGCAAGAATAATAATAATAATAATAATAATAATAATAATAAGAAGAAGAGAGAGCTACTTTTGGCCACACACAAGAATGAGCTTCTCATTCACTTTTCAAATTTATATACAAAACCCTAAATCCCTTTTGGGTGGTCATCCCCTTATCCCTTTTTTTACATGGCTGGGGCCGTGGCACTATTAAAATAAATCATGGTACTCCTTGTGCTCTTTTACATAAGTATTGACTTGCACTTTTTCTTGTGCGCCTTTCTCCTAGATTTAGGACTTTTCTACACTTCTTGTGTTTCCAAAATCTTCCTGGCGCGCCTTCATCTTCTGTTTTACTTTTTCCTTGGCCTTGTCTTCTACTTTAGATTTTTCAAAATTTTCACCTTGTTCATCTGAGGGTTAACATTACCCCCCACCCAGACGAGTGTCAATCCCATGACACTCACAGTTGTAGGTAGCAAGCTTTGGCATGCACTGAAGACATGGGTGATAGGGACATCTGTGGTTTGCCGTGGAGTAGTGTTGGTGGTGGTGCGGATGAAGGTCGTTGGGTGCACGTTGTTCGCCTGGTTGGCCAGTGGTAGGGTTGTTGGAGTTGGTGATAGGGCTGTTCTTTGTTAGAAATCGTACTAATGGCCGGCATAGATGTTAGTTTTTGGGGATTCTGTACATGATAATTCTTTGGTGGGCTTGCATGATGATACAAGACAAGAGTTCAAAGTTGATTGTTGATGAAGAGCTAATGGTACTTTCATTGGAGTCTTCAATACCTACAATTGAAGACCTCTCATGTGGTCTCTCCCTAGGGGTTAGTGCTAGTGTTCTTATCGTGTGCACAAGACGTAGTTTGATTAGTTTGGGAGACAGGGCAAACTCTAAGCAAGCTGAGAGTAATGTCTTGCACTTGAGGACCCAAATTGTGTATAGATTGTGGTGCAATTATTATGTGAGTACCCGTACATACTTAGATATTACGTAGTTAGAAGACTGATGGTTTGGTTCCTCGTAGCAATGTGTGGATTAAGCATGGGTTCAATGGGGTGGAAAAAATTATCGATGTTGAGGAGAAGTACACACGAAGGCTTCATGAGACATCATTGTGATTTTGACAACACAATGTAGCATAATTGAGCTCATTGACACCTTAGCTTTTGGTAGCTGGTGGCTACTTGTATTGTTTGAAGAGTACGGTGTACTTTCAATGGTCTTTCATGCCTTTCTTACCACTATTGATTACAATGGTACTGAGATGGAGTGCGAAAAAAGAATCGTGCAAATGGGTTAGGGTGACAGGTAACCATAGGCGAGACAAGCTCCCTAGGTATGTCTTGCCCTTGATGTGCCCTGAACCATTGTGGGGGATGTGTAAAGGGCTAGGGAACTAGGGACGATGGAGCCAGCCAACCAAGGTCACTGGATGTACCTAATTTGAGGACCCCTAGGTGTTGTGCTGTGATCGTGAGTGCTTTTTTTCTTTTTTTCTTTCTTTCTTTCTTTTCTATTTTGTTCTTTTGTTTTGTTTTCTTTTCTTTTCTTTTTGTTTTCTCTTTTTTTATTTCTCTCTTTTTCTTTTTTCTCTTCCTTTTTTTTGGATAAAATGAATGCAACCAATGTAATACATTGAGGCTATATCAACCTTTCATTTAGACTAAGAAATGTTGAGATCCAAAGGCTGTGAAAAATGGATATTACAAGGATGATTGTGTTACTAGCCTTGATGCCAAAGGAACAGTTGTTGAGATGAAGAGATACATTTGAGATTTTGCAAATCTCTTTGTAACTTGTGAAATATCCGAACAATCGAGGTAGCAACTGTAGTGAGCCAAATGTAGATGCTGCCTAAGAAAGGGAGAGTAGCCAATGATTATGCTTTGGGCCATGCTCAAATGTAATGTGTGCTTTTTGCAGGGGTCATTTTCTCTTCCAGCGGGGCTTCCATTACGGCTCTTTGTTTCTTGGTATTTCTATCGTTTTCTCCATAATGGTTCTTATGGGGTTGGTGGTCTTGTGGTGACTTGGACATTGAACGCTTTTGTACAGAGACCTCTTTTCCTATTTCCCTCTTTTCCTATTTCCCACCATTCTAACTTATCCCATTCCCAACTAATACATACAATTCGCACAGGAGTGAGCCTGGCACTCTTTTACAAGGATTCGGGAGCACTTTCACAATTAATGGTGCGCTTTCACTCTTTCCTTTTCTCGAGGCGACATTGAGGCCTTCTTGAGAGATCGTCATTCAAATTTTTCAAGGTCTAACCTCCATCCAGGGTGCCTTTTCCTTCCTTTGTCCTATGCCCTTTCGGTTATCTCCTTCTTCCATTTTCCCGCTCCTCTGCTCCATTTTCCGATCCTCTGTGTTACCGTAAACATTACCCCCTCCTAGCTAAGTGCCAGTCCCATGGCACTGTGGTGGGGAGTAGTGGGGTAGTTGGGGTTGTTGCTAAGTGGAACTGGTGGGTAGATGACCACAATCAAAAGTTGTTGTTGTGAAATGAGAGGTGATGGAGTTTGATTAACGATGACCAGGAGAGATTCCGGCATGCTTTAGACTTCATGAAGATGCTTGGAATTTGTCACACAGTTGTAGCTCCCATTCTGTGACGGCTGTTAAACCAGGGGATCTCTAATCATTGGGAGAAGATGAGGTTCCAAGATCTATGCCAATGGTGGGTCCATCACTAAGTTTTCCTTCTGCTTGATTCGGTTCAATCATGGTAGCCATCAACAGGCAGATGGTCGGCTACATCAAGCATGTTGGTCCATCCAACCATCGGAATATGCAGAAGTTTTTCTTGAAGTTGTTGTAGTGATGTTCTGTCTGACTCAAAGAAAAATTCTTGCACATTAGCAGATGTTGTGGATGATCTTCTTTAGCTGGGTAGCCATTCATTGAGTCACGATCATAGCCTGCAAGAGAAAGTTGTGCACTCCCTAAGGGGTGTGTCTGTCTCACGGTGTGGTGTAAGTGCATGTATAGTGGAACTGGGAGATGGGTCTAACCTTGGGTAAGCCCTTGGTAGTGTCCCACACTTAAGGACCGAGTTCGTGTGTCGTTGAAGGTGCACTCCAAAACATAGGCTGACAGGTTTGGAAATCATGCCCTTGATGTGCCCTAAGCGTGAAGTGGGGGAGGGGCTAGGTGTGAACCCTAGGTGTAGTGAGCGAAGTGAGTCCTCGTGCTTTTTTATTTTTTTATTTTTTTTCTTTTAAAAAAAAATAAAGAATTGCATACAAGGAAGGTGTCCTGGCTAATGCCTATCACCTTCACAGCCGGATTACGAAGTGGTCGCAAGCATAAGGATAGGAATGCGCAACTTTGTAGATATTCCTTAATAGTGGCCCGAGCCTTTAGAGGTGTGGATAACAAGAAAGGATTACTGCACCTCGTGAAGCGGGTATCATTCATATCTTCTAAGATTTCTAGGGAAAAGGAGGGAAGCAAGGTTGCCCTTATCATTAATCTAGTCATGGCTCTATTATCTATCCCTAGGTTGATGTCTAAAAAGAGTGGAGGGAGGTGGGCTTCCTCGGTTGTGGGTCTCTGCATTAATAGAAACTTGATAAGCCTAAGATAATTACGGGTGGTTAAGAAGGTTGGATCTAGAAAAGAAGAAAAATCCGCGAGAAAGCGGTTGAATGCCATGGCTATATTAATCTTGTGGGCTACCATGTTGCTGGCCTTTTGTCTCAACCTCCTAAAAGACATGAGCAAAAGCCACTTCACTAGTTGTGATAATCCATTCCTTCCATCCGCCCCAATGAGCACTCATATCTCAATCAAGAGATACCTGATCAACAAGGCTTATCTTGAGTGTTCACTTCGACCCTTACTTCCACCATCTGAAGACAAGGGAAAAGAGGATTAATGCACGTATTATTCTGACCACCAAGAAAACAAATGCACATGCATATGCACCTAGGGGTCCTCAAGTTGAGGGTATTGAGTGATTTTGGTTGGTTGGCTCTATCTTCAACCCCCTAGCCCTTTCCCCTACAAATTGTCAAGGTCCTTAAGGGTAGGATATACCAAGAAATTGGTAGACCAATCTCCCTGGCAGGCACATCACTACACCAATAACCCTTCACTGATTGGGTCCTGAAGTGTAGGATAATCCTAAGGAGTATTGGATCTCTTAGTGCAAAACCCATCTTCCAATCATGCAGACCACCTACTCACCTTCCCACACAAGATACAGTATTTCATTGCAAGTACCTTTGAAGATACCTAGGAATCCTAAAATGTTGCTTTGCCCGATTGAGATGGGATAACTAGTAGTCTTCCTTGGATTTCAGACTCCTCTTCTTCTTCGGTTAATCGATTGTGCAAAGATTGCATCAAGATCCTTGTTGTTTTCCATCTCGTGCACCAATGACATCTCCCTTCACTGAGTAGCTACTTGTAGAGGCCGAGTCTTTTTTCCGTTGCCATGTGAGCATGACACTATAGCCATTGCTAAGTCCCTCAAATGGTTTAAATACTACATAGGAGAAAAGACATATTTCTTCAAAGAAGCTAATGATCTATGTTTCATCGAAGAGGATAGGTAAGATAGGGAATCATGCACCAACGCTTTAAAGGATTTGTGCACCAAAACACAACAGACTTGAGTAGAGGGTCGAACAACTTTTTTCAACCTGTCAGGAGTTTGCCTACAAAATCCTGCAACAAAGATGTACCTTGGCCCACATCCTTAGCAATGATATAAGGACCAAAGTAAATGCAATTTAAGCTTACCAAGGTGCTTGCCAAAGTAAAGATCTTCTTATTGATATGACGATTCACCCAAGCTTTTCTTCGACGTTGCATTGAACCATCAATAACCACCTTTCCCTCAATATCACATGACCTTTTACCCTAGCCACCACCATTCCATGCAAGTTCTAAGCATCTTTACTAGTGCCATGGTGTTGGCACTTAAATAGTGGGGGGGGGGGGGGGGGGGGGGGGGGGGGGGTGGAGTGATGTTAATCGGTTATGAGCCTGAAGTGGAAAAAGCAAGGAAAATGGACAAGAAGCAAGAAAAAGTGGAGAAAAGAGAGAAGTGGATTAAAATTTAGAAAGAAATTCAAAGAGAAAGCGCAAGTAGCAAAAAATGACAAGGATTGCATGGTGCAAAAAATGAGAATCATGCTAACATTGAAATATCACATGGCATGATGACATGAAATGTAAAATCTAAAATTTCGAGCACCAAGCTCACTCCCATGCACATTGTAAAATTAAGATGTGTTTAATAGTGCACAAGTGCATGAGTGAGTCTCTTTCAAAAAAATAGATAGTTTGATATGTTGCAAGAATAGGCACTAATGGAAAGTTAGGCCCTGCCCAGGGTTCAAAATTCAAATTTTATATACAATGTTGAAAGACCTTATTGTAAATCATTCCACGCAACTAAGAATCAAAGGCGAGAGAGAGAGAGAGAGAGAGAGAGAGAGAGAGAGAGAGAGAGAGAGAGAGAGAGAGAGAGAGAGAGAGAGAGAGAGAGAGAGAGAGAGAGAGAGGGAGGGAGGGAGGGAGGGAGGGAGGGAGGGAGGGAGGGAGGGAGGGAGAGAGAGAGAGAGAGAGAGAGAGAGAGAGAGAGAGAGAGAGGACTTGCTTTGGCTTGGAGAAACAAGTGGAGGAGATTGACTTCTTGGATGCAAAAGACTGAGGATCCAAAAGTGCAGAGCTTGCGAGCATAGTTGATGGGATTTTCAGAGCTTTGGAGCTCATCAATGTGGACATCTAGACTACAATATGGCAAGTTCTCTTTATCCAATTATTTTCTTCTTTCTTTCTTCTTACTTGATGGGTTGCATAGAGCTATCCATGGCTAGCTAATATGTGAGATTAGATGGTAGGAGAGCTTATGAAGTGATAAACCAGAAAAAACTCAGCTTGAGAGTGTGTATGATCAATATGTGTGTTTTCATTTAGATCTAGCACATAAGCAAAGTGGTCCCACACCATTTGATAAATTTCAAATTGATGTCAAAAAAGAGTGGAGGTAGATCATCTTCATAAGAAGTTATTGGTTGCTGGAGGAGCTTGATGTAGGTGGTGATGGAGGGGTTTGGGTAATTAGTGGATTCTCTTGCAAAATGAGTAAAGAAAGGGACTAGGTCAATGGGTTGAAATAGGTAGCTCTTATTGGCATGAGTTACTCTGATATTGGGGATCTTTGGAAAGTTTACCTACCGTGTTTCTTTTCTTAATACTCTTGGCCATGCCTTCTTGGGTAGGGACAAAAAAGTGGATCTACTCACTCTTCCTTGTAGGAGTAGATGAAGGCTTCCTAGGCCCTCTTATTACCTTCTAGAATGGAGTAGTGCCATTCTAGTAGTCTTGGTCATACTTTCGTAGGCTTTAGTTTCAAGTATCTCCCCTTTCTTCCTTGGACTCTACATGACTTTTGATAAGTTTCACATCTAAAAGGATCTAGCCACTTTATAGCAATATTCTCAAATGTTTGTATAAGTAGCCATATAGTGCATAACAAAAGTGGCTTCCTAAATCTAATCTCCTTATTGACTTTGAAATAAAACTTTATAGAAGAGCTAGTCTCCTCTAGCTTCTCTTCCTCTTCCTATGGTAGCAAGAGCTCAATAGGAATGAGATGCTCTATTACTCTCTATGGTGGCTGAGCTGTAAAGTCTCAATCATGGCCATATAGACCTCTTTTTTCTTTGGGTGTTCCTCTTCATCTGTTGGGTGCTCTTATGACTCCCTTGTGTCAAAATCTAGTATATGTCTAGCATATCCATAGGGAGTGTCTTAACTTTGGGTGGCTCTAAGGCAAGGGAGAGGTTTTCTAGGGTGTTTTGGATTGTATCAAACCACCTAGAGTTCATAATCATCAATTTGATCAAGTCTTCCTTGGTTGGCCCTTCCATGTTGAGAGTGGAAAAAGATTGAATTTTTGACTGATTTTTGTTGATTTTGAGGTCTGAATGATTGATTTTTTATGGATTTAGAGTGATGTATGGTTGTTAAAGGAAGTGTTTGAGAGTGTTTTGAATGATATTGATTATGTTTTGGAAGTTCATGATGATTCTCAGTGGAGATATGAAGCTCTATGATGTTCTTTTGAGCTTCTGATTGGTTTTGTATACCTTCTGTATACCTTCTATTTTATTTAGATTATCTTCTGTATGAAGCATGGATTGATGATCGATGAAGATTGAGATCTTTTGGAAGCCTATTGAATAGTTTTTGATAGTATGAAATGGTTTGAGTATGAGTTATGAGGTTCTGATGACCTTCTGTAACCCTCTGTAGACCTTCTGTAGAGCCTCTGTCTCTGCTCTGTCTCTGTACTGTAACTGTACTGTAGCTGCTCTGGTACTGTACTGTAACTATTCTGTAGACCTTCTATAAGTGTTCTATAGAAAGTATGTGTGACTTTAGGAAAGTTTTCTAACCTTTGGAAAGGATGAATCTAAGTTCAAAATAGCTAAAACAAGTGGAAGAAGCAGCTGCTGAAGACTGAAGAGAAGACTGAGTGACAGTGACAGTAGTGAGCTGTGAAGAGATACTGTAGTGGCTCTGGTGACTCTTCATATTAGACATACCTCTTGGGAGGTGCATCCACAACCTAAGAAGGATTATTGAGAGTTATTATGAGAGTATTGTAGTGAGGATATGATGTACTATTGATAGAGAGAGAGAGAGAGAGAGCCAGAGATAGTCAATTCTATCAAAACAATGTAACTGTATATGAGAGATTGAGAGAGAAAACTATGAAGACATTGAAGATGAATACTATGTGATTGATTTCCATTCAAAATATGGTGTATTCCTTTGTGTTCTTTTTTATATTGGTGGATTCTATGAAGATGTTGAAGATTATGGTTGATTCTATCAAATCCATGGGAGAAATCTACTATGATGTTACCTGAAGAATTGTTGTTTTCTTTGTTTTGATGATCAAAAGAATGAAATAAAAGCTTGTTGATGTTACAAGATAGATTTTCTTGCAAGATAATTCCCTTTTCCTTGGTGTTCCTCTTGGGGCTCCATGTTTTTGGTGCGCAGCCGAGGAAACTTGCCATCAACAAGCATCAGAAGAGGCTGAAAATGAAGGAAATGGCTTTGTCAAGAAGAGGAGAATTCAATGGATGTTTGCAAAGTTCATTCTTCCACTGAAGAGTTGGAATTTCTCATTATCAAAGCCAATTTCCACAAGAATTTCATCCCACAATGGCGGAAACATATCACCATCATGATGCATGCTCTATGTGGTGGACTGTTTCCTCTTCCTGTTGAAGCAGCAGAAACTTGTATCTTGGTGGCAAACTGTTTGGGAACAAACTGAAGAGCAGAAACAGAGAGAATGACCATCTATGGAAGATTTGGCATTCATTGAGACATCATCAAGTGGGGGATTGTGGAGAAACTTCAAGAGTCTTGGTCTGTGGAGGTTCACGAAGACAAGAAGGAAAAGAGTTGGAATTTGTTCATGGATGCTCAACAGCAAGATACGTGGGATGCTTGGTGTACTGACAATATTTTGTTTGTCCAATTAGCAACCCACTGGAAGTTGGTAGACAGAGTGTTTTTCACAACATACACTATTGAAACCCTCAGAAACTATCATTATTATAATGACGCAACAACGATCCTAAGAAGAGTGAGTTTTGATACAGAATGGAATATCTCCCCCTTTGTAGTGGTTTGAAAGCCGAATTCAGAGATGTTGAAAAGAAGTAAGTAGAAGAGATGTTGGCCAGAGAATCCTCCAGAGACTGAAGCCCTCTCTGATACTATCCTGTTGAGTCCAGACCAACTGATTGGAGCCAACCCCATGATGAATGACGCAATAAAGAGGCAAGCGTTAGAACGAGTCCAGAGGTACGTGAGAAGAGAGAAGGTAAAAATCAAAGCCAAGAACAAGCTTGTAGCAGAAGCCTCCTTTGACACCCTAAAAACACTCTTTACAGAAGTCCATATGGTGACTCAAGGTCCCCTTCCTAGTTAGATTCGTTCTGGAAATATTGATGATAGGCCAGCAAATGTAGTCCCATTGCCAGTTTTTAAAGGAGAGTACAATGAAGGCCCTGATCTTCATGTAGCAGAATTCATGGTAGCATGTGTGGCTAGCAATGCTAGAACCCCTGAGCATTGGTTAGAAATATTCCCCACCACTTTCAAGGGTGCAGCATTTCAGTGGTACGAGAGACAAGCAACAGGAACTTTTGGCACATGGGACGACCTGAAATTGGCCTTCCTCACTAAATTCAGGCGTGAAGGTTTTGAAGAGCGGATGCGAGAGGAGTTCATGAACCTAAGTCAGTCCTCTAGAGAAAGAGTAGAAGCTTATGTCTCACGAATGGAATCCATCCTGAAGAGATGGACTAACCATCATTTGCATGAAGGCATCCAAAAAGGAGTGTTTCTTAGGGGCCTACAACCAGAAGTTCGCAAGTTTGTGGAATTGAGAAGACCAGTCAATCTGCAAGCTGCAGTGGAAGGTGCAAGATTGTATGACGAAGTTGAAGCAAGGTTGTCAATGACTCCAGGAAGAGGAGTATTACCTTCTCCCATGCCAGGAATGGTATACCCACCAAATGCAATCCTATGGATAGTTTCCTACCCCTATCCCTAGATGCAAACAGTGCCGCAGTATAATGCATCTAATCCAATATGGTCATCACAGATGGCAGTGCCTCAAATGATGGTACAACCACAACAATAGTGGCCTCAAAAAGTTCCTACCAACTAGAATCAACAACCCCAAGTCTCAACAGGAGCTCTGAATCAAAGCCAGAACAAAGGACCTTTTGGATCGACCCAACCAGTGTATGCAGTAATTATAGACGCTTCCCAAAACCCTACTACAAGTACTTTAGGAGGTGAAAATATGAAGGACTACTTATCCAATTCAGTTGCAAGTATCAAGAAAGAGCTTCTGGATGTGATTACAGAGTAGTTACAGATGCTAAAGGTGAATACGACCAATATATCCACTCCTACAAGAGCTGGAAGAGATGTGATGCGCTCTAATACATGGTGTGGAAAGTATCGTCAAGCGGGACATTTAGCCACTGAATGTACCCAAAAACCAACCATTCCTAGAGCCTTCTGTTCCTACTATTTGCGAAAGAACCATACAGAGGATATTTGCTCTCTGAAAGAGATGCATGAATGAAGACAAAAGGATGAAAATGCAAGATTCAACTTGCTAGAATCCAAAATGACAACACAGGATATTGGACCAAAGCCTAGGGCGTTTTGTCCTAATTTCGGTCCAAGGAGGTTTCCCTCTCAAAGTTACAGAGGACGACAGTCTGGCAGTGGTCAGAGATTAGAGGTGGAATGTTATAGGTGTGGAGAAAAGGGTCATATCTCCCCAAATTGTCCAAACCCTAGAAGATCAGTGGATTACAAGCCCTTATGCAACCGATGCAAAGGAGAAGGCCACACTATAAAGGACTGTCCAAGTCCAGCCCTTGCAAAGGCCAATGGCACTGATAGCCAACAGAAGGTACAAGAGCCTGCCTCCAATTTGGTAGAGTTGGAAGTTGCTATTGTCACACGCACCAAGAAGAAGGAACCAGTTGTTCAGAAAAAAAATAACTCTCCTGCCAAGACTGTGAAGTTCAATGTGCCAACAGAGGGACATAGCAATACAAAATAGAACTGTGCATTACAGAGCACTACAGTGCCACAAAGAGTTACAGAGACAGTCCCAGAGACAGGACCAGAGGTCCAGGAGATAGATGATACAGAAGCACCTCTAGAAACAGAAGAAGTGCAATGATGCAATTATTAGAAGAAAAAATAAAGATGAAAATGGGTGTAGCCCCATTCTCTAGCCGGCTGGAGAAGCATGTGGATCCTATTAAATATTATGACTTGGTTAAGGACCCAGAAACTTTTAAACCAAACTTAACATTCCGAAAGTTACTGATGCTATCTCCCAGCTGTTGAAAGAGATTCAAAAGCATCTTGACAAGAAGATGTGGACTAAGGATTGCTCCTTCAATAGTGACCAAGAGGCCCCGAAGTCTGTAAAGGAAGTCGATGTGGCTAATGCCTTCCTAGATCCTGGAACCCTAGAGATTAGTGTATGGATAGAAGGATGCTTTATTTCAGATGCATTGATTGATGGAGGCTCATCAGTAAACATAATGACACATGTGACAATGAAAGACTTAGGGTTGCAAGGAATTCAACCTACACAGTGGCTTATCAGATTGGCAGACCAAAGTAGAGTTAAGCCGTTGGGCATCCTCCCATACGTAAAAACAACCCTTGCAGGAAGAGATTATTGGCTGACATATTTGGTGGTCAAACAAAATTCTTATGGAATCTCATGCCCTCTACTGTTGGGAAGACCTTGGCTTTTTGAAGCAAGAGCCAGGATGGATTGGTTCAAAGGAACCCTCACCCTAGGCAGAGGAACTAACAGAGCGGTGTTAAAGCTGTATAGATCGCAAAAAGAAAATGGATCCACATCCATCGAAGTCATAACTGACTCCTACAACGAGATAACCGATGGTACATTAGGAGATGAAGAGGCTATTAAGCAGATCTTTCCTAAGAAAACAGAGGCACAGTCCCTAACAGTGGGCACTGTAAGCCAACTACCAAGGGAAGTAAAATCCTTGTCCATGGGTGAATATCTCCTACCTCAACTAGAATTAACTTCTGAAATCACCTCTGACAGTGAAATAGAAGCTTGGATGTACTACTCTCCTTGTTACATGACAGTCGCAAAGACAGTATAGAGACAGTACAGTTACAGAGCAGAGGCAGTACAGAGACAGAGCAGATACAAAGACAGTCACAAAGACAGTAAACAGATACAGAGCCAGAGCCAGAGACAGAAGCAGAGTCAGAAGCGGTGACAGAAATAGAAACAGATGCAGAGGCAGAAGATCTGTTCCTCTCCTACAGAGCCTCTACAGAAGCAGAGACAGAGCTTCTAGAGGAAGAGAATGAAAATGATGAGGAAGAAAATGAATCAGGTTATGAAAGTGCAGATGAAGAATTCCCTCTGATAGAGGATGATCTTGTTGATGTCCCTACAGAGATCTCAGAGGTTGAAGATCTCAGGGTGCTGGATGGAATGGCCATGGTTCCATTTGGGTTGACCAATGGACCACAAAGTATACAGAATCTGTGTAAGCAATAGATTAGAAGCATAAAAATTAAGTTCACCAGTGGATCCTGTTGTCATGACCATTCATTCTGGAGAAAAGATGATGATGATGCCCCCTGTCAACAGAAGCCAAAGCCCTCAGAGCCACGGCCTCTAGAAGGTCCGTGCTATGTGACATTCCTGGACGCATCCTCTGAACATGAATCCCTAAGTCGAGAAGAAATTTTCACTCACGCAGAAGCAAACAATGCTCTGATACCCTTCCAGCAACCTAAAGAGAAAAATGACTAATTTGTTCAGAAGGAGGACATTGGTTCTAGTGGGACATCAAATGAGGATACTACTCTCTTAAAAGAGTCATACCTCTATCCAGAAGCAATCCGTGGGACATTTATTCGTGAAGTGGAAGGTGAAAGGAAAGTAACGTTCTTGGATACTGAAAGTACTAAACATCACCTGAAAGTGGGCCTCAATCTTCCAGAAGAAGAATTAGTAATCCTGCGAGACCTACTCAAAGAGAACTTAGATGTGTTTGCTTGGTCATATAAAGACCTAAAGGGGATTGATCCCATAGTATGCCAGCATTATATTAACCTAGAGCCCACTATAAGGCAAAGACAAATGCAAATGAATCCTAATTACTCTGCTATGGTAAAGGCTGAATTATTGAAACTTCTTGAAGCAGAGTTCATTTATCCCATGGCTAATAGTGAATGGGTTTTGCCCATTGTGGTAGTACCCAAGAAGAATGGGAAACTTTGAATATGTGTTGACTTTCGAAAGCTCAATTCAAAGAAAAAGAAGGATCATTTTCCTATCCCTTTTACAAACCAATTGTTAGACAGAGTGGCAGGCCATGAGCTGTATTCCCTCTTGGATGGATTCGGCGGATATAACTAAGTCTAAATTGCAGAAGATGACCAATCCAAAACAACCTTCACCACAGAATGGGGGACCTATGCCTATATAGTGATGCCATTTGGGCTTTGTAATGCTCTTGCCACCTTCCAACGAGTAATGATGGCTGCCTTCCAGAATCATTTGCATGATTTCATTGAGGTGTATCTTGATGACTTCTGTGTCTATAGTTTGATCCGAGAGCACTAGGGACACCTAGAGCAATGTTTTGACAGATGCCGAGAGTATGGGATTTCTCTCAACCTCGACAAATGTGTCTTTGGAATCTCCTCAGGAGTTCTTCTGGGCTATATTGTCTCTGAACAAGGGATTGCAACAGACCCGGCAAAGATTGAGAAGATTGTTGCCTTAACAGCATCGACAAACCTCAAGCAATTAAGAGGATTTCTTGGCCATGTGGGCTAACACAGAAGATTTATTGCACATTTTGCAACCAAGGCAGCCCCTCTACACAAGCTCCTAAGGAAAGAAGCTAACTTCCTTTGGACTGATGACTGTGAAGAGGCCTTTAATACCCTAAAACAGTGCCTTATCCAAGCACCTATCTTACAGCCTCCTGATTGGATGAAGGAGCTCCATGTGTACACAGATGCATCAGTTGAAGGGCTAGGTGATGTCCTATGTCAAAAGGGCCCCTCTAAATTAGATCAACCGATATATTATGCAAGCCGAAAGGTCACTAATAGGGAACGAAACTACACAGTGACAGAGCTTGAATGCTTAGCAATGGTATTTGCATTGGAGAAGTTTCAACACTATCTATTGTCAATGCATTTCAAGTTCTACGTGGATCATGAAGCCCTGTCCTTCCTAATGAACAAAGCAGATGTTAAAGGACGACTAATGAGATGGTTACCCTATTCCAGGAGTTAGATTTTGAAGTGGTCACTAAGCTTGGCCGTTCCCATGTCCTAGCTGATCATCTATCACATATCCCTCAAACAGAAGAAGAGGAACAAGATGATCCAGACTTTCCTGATGCTTTCTTGTTTCTAGTTGAAACGGTTATTCCCTGGTATGCAGACATAGCCAACCTCTTGGCAACTCAACAGTATCCTCCTGGCATCTCAAGCAGTGAGAAGAAGAAGCTTCTGTTAGAATCAGCCCCCTACACTTTGCTAGGCGGTGCACTGTACAAAAGAGGCAAAGATGAAGTTCTGCGAAAATGTGTCGCAGGAGATGAAATCAGCATAGTATTGAAAGCATGCCATGACGAACCATGTGGTGGACACTTCGTAGGAGAAGTGATAGCCAGGAAGGCTCTGTTAGCAAGATACTAGTGGCCAACCCTCCATAAGGATGCATACAATTACTGTAAGAGATGTGATGCTTGTCAGCGAATAGGGAAACCAACCAAAACAAGTGCCATGCCACTGCAGCCCATTCTTCCCCTAAAGCCATTCTAGAAGTGGGGGATTGATTTTGTCGGTCCCATTGATCCACCCACCAGACGGAAGCAGAACATATATATCTTAGTACGTATGGATTATGTCACAAAGTGGTGTGAAGCTAAAGCTCTGAAGCAGGATGATGGTAACAACGTAGCCCTGTTCATGTACGAGAATATCATCACCCGTTTTGGCAATCCCCTTGAGCTGGTAAGTGACAAAGGTACTCATTTCCTTAACAAAATCATGGAGGAGCTGTATAAGATTCTCCACCATCGCAAGTCCACTCCTTATTACCCTAGAGCCAATGGCGAAGTTGAAGTCACCAATCACATCTTTTGCTTAATCCTGACAAGAACGATTGCCGCACATCGTCGCGACTGGGACGATCGACTTACAGAGGCCCTCTGGGCGTATAGAACCTCTCATAAGGCAGCTACAGGATAGACCCCTTTCCAATTAGTGTATGGTACAGAAGCCGTCTTCCCTGTTGAGCTGGAATTTCCCTCTTTATGAATGGAAGTTAAAGAACACTTGGGAGATGATGAGCCACTTCAACACCGTCTCCTGCACCTGGAATGCTTGAATGAGATACGGCGGATGGCCCTAGAGTGTATGAAAACCACTCAAGTGCAACGCAAAGCCTATTATGACAGTTTCATCAAGCACAAGGAGTTCAAAGAAGGTGATCTTGTTCTAGCCTATGATTCGAGATTTTGCAAGTTTCTTGGCAAGCTTCAACAACGGTGGATGGGCATGTACAAGGTACTTGCTGTCAATCCTAATGGCTCTGTTCAGGTTGTAGACTGTTGATACCTCCGATGATCCTTTCTTGATCAATGGCTATCGCTTGAAGAAGCACTTCCCTCCCTGGGGATCTTGACAATCATAGTCGACCTAACCCTTCCCTTTTGGGTGTTGCACTGTCCTTCTTGTCGTGCTTCTAATAGTCCTTCTCATTCTCCTCATGAGGTGGTCTCGTTATGCTACCCGCTCGTAGAAACATCTCAACCCGACATTGTTCTCTTCTTGTCTGATCCAACAGTGGTGGCGAGGTTGGTCCTGACATATGGTATTTCTACCATTCTCTTTCTTAATGAAAAAAAACAAAAGAAAAAAAAGAAAAAAAAAGAAAAAAGAAAAAAAAGAAAAGAAAGAAAGAAAGAAAGAAAGAAAGAAAACGAAACTGTTATGGGAGAAAAGGAAGAAATTCCCTGTCATAACAGGCCTTGTCCTAAGAAAAGGTGGAAACACCCTTGGGCAAGAAGTTGACTGTGGAAAAGGTGGTAACACCTCGCAGTTCAAGATAGCTAACCCACCAGCAGAACCTCTTCAGCAAGTAATTCAAAGCCACCTCCCTTAGTGCGCTGTCTCTACAATATCAGTCCGTCTTCCCTTCTTAACAAATGACTCTTCTTATAAATCATTGAAGTACGAGACTTGTTGGCTGCCTCTGATGCCAGGAGGCATATTCCACGGTGGATTCCGTGAGGTTTTACAGTGGATTCCGTAAACTTAGATGACCGGGGCTCATACGCAAAGAGGATTCTTTGTGCGAGAAGTTGATGGGGACGCCTGTCCTTTTCGGGCGTTTCATTAATTTAGTGTGTACATGGGTGATTCCATAGCGGGTGATTCCGCAAAATGCATATTAAATTAATAAACGTTTATGAGTTTAGAGTGTGCACTCGTAATAAATTAAGGTTAGGATTTATTTCTAACCAGTTGATTTATTTATGTAGCTGAAGACTGCTAGGTATTCACTTTTGTCGGTTTAATTGTGTTATTTTACTAACGATTGTGAATGCTTCAGTTGATGTGTAGAGATAGCAGCAGTGGCGGAGGAAAGCATTGGAGTCTAGCGGGTTTTCGATCTTTGGACTATATTTTGATAGGCGCCACGCCTATATTTTGTTATGTCTATAGAGACATTGATTATTTATTATTATTTTGTATGCGCTTATGCGCCTGGATATGTTATTTTTTATTTGGACATTGAGATTGGGCGTGCCAGACTCTTTGGGCACCGTCCATTAGCTTTATTTTCCTATTTTTGGTAGAAAGCAAACTCAAAAGCTAAAAGCTTGTCATATTTTTGTAATTGGGCTATTTTTGAGCAAAAAGATTGGAAATATATATTAAATACATGCTTTGTGAAGCGCTCACACAAGGCATGGGGGAGATTCAACCCAATTTGTCTCTTGTCTCATGTCGTGCTTGCTTTTACATTGGTATTTGTGCTAAAAAGTAGAGTACTTTGTTCTTGGGGACCTTTGGGAATTCACTACGTGAGCTACCTGCGTCCGGGGTATGATGCCAGGAGGCATATTCCACGGTGGATTCCGTGAGGTTTTACGGTGGATTCCGTAAACTTAGATGACCGGGGCTCATACGCAAAGAGGATTCTTTGTGCGAGAAGTTGATGGGGACGCCTGTCCTTTTCGGGCGTTTCATTAATTTAGTGTGTACATGGGTGATTCCATAGCGGGTGATTCCGCAAAATGCATATTAAATTAATAAACGTTTATGAGTTTAGAGTGCGCACTCGTAATAAATTAAGGTTAGGATTTATTTCTAACCAGTTGATTTATTTATGTAGCTGAAGACTGCTAGGTATTCACTTTTGTCGGTTTAATTGTGTTATTTTACTAACGATTGTGAATGCTTCAGTTGATGTGTAGAGATAGCAGCAGTGGCGGAGGAAAGCATTGGAGTCTAGCGGGTTTTCGATCTTTGGACTATATTTTGATAGGCGCCACGCCTATATTTTGTTATGTCTATAGAGACATTGATTATTTATTATTATTTTGTATGCGCTTATGCGCCTGGATATGTTATTTTTTATTTGGACATTGAGATTGGGCGTGCCAGACTCTTTGGGCACCGTCCATTAGCTTTATTTTCCTATTTTTGGTAGAAAGCAAACTCAAAAGCTAAAAGCTTGTCATATTTTTGTAATTGGGCTATTTTTGAGCAAAAAGATTGGAAATATATATTAAATACATGCTTTGTGAAGCGCTCACACAAGGCATGGGGGAGATTCAACCCAATTTGTCTCTTGTCTCATGTCGCGCTTGCTTTTACATTGGTATTTGTGCTAAAAAGTAGAGTACTTTGTTCTTGGGGACCTTTGGGAATTCACTACGTGAGTTACCTGCGTCCGATCTGCGCACCAGCCTCCCTAGGTACGCCTCCTCCTCAAGATCCTGATGACAACAACAGTCGGCATGATCTTCATCACCAACCCCTTGAGTGATGTGAGCTTTCATCCTAACATGATGGGGACGTGAGTCTGGGCTGTCCTTTGTATCTATCAAATAGTGAGACAGAGGGTGGGGTGAGTGACCAGTCTTTCTCTTTCAATCAAATGAGAGGTGAGATGTGTGAACGGAGTGTTGCATGCACGGGAGGGGCCTCTCAATGCACAATGCACGATTTGCTCCTGTGCACTGCACCATAAGGCTCCCTAGCCTTCCTTCTTGCACTGTATGCTAGCACATGGTGGGATACACAGTTGCACCATCAATTGCGCACAAGGCATACAACCTCTACACAAGTGATGGTGAGGATTACATCAATGGGTTTCAGGAAAGGGCTGCCCTCTGTATCTTTCAACAGAGCGCGAGACAGAGGGTGGGCTGAGTGTGACTGGTATTCTTCAATCAATTATTGAGAGGTGAGGATTGAGGGACGTTACGACCTTTGGAGTCAGGTACGTTCCCGTTTCCCTATGCACCCACGGGATGGATCTCTGCCATCAGCATAGGACACGTCATTCTATTTTGTACAGTGCACTACAAGGCTCCCTAGCCTTCTTACTTGCACATATGCCAGAAGGGTTAGACGCATTGCGGCACCATCAATTGTGCACCCTGGCATACTCTCTCTGCACCATTCCCTTGTCAATTCCTAAACTGGGTGTGAGCTCTCGGTTTCATTATTATTTTCTTGAGTGACGTTATAGTAATGGGGCGAGTGACTATTCTTTCATTCCATGAGTGCTCGTGAGTTGGGTGTAATATCCCTCGCCATCGACGAATTTCCTGTGATTCCTTCAACCAGCTACCTCTCTGGGTGCTGCCACGTGGTCCATGCCACAAAGGACATTGGAGAGTGCTATGAAGACACCTTGTTACCTCCTCCAGCCGACACAACGCTACCAGACGCAACCTCGATAGTCAACATTCCTCCTCGGCAATATGGGCCAAGTTTTTCTAACCCTCCACCTTCTATTTCTCAGTGATGGTCATGTCTTAAGTGTAGGGACGTTCATGGTTGGTCTGATGTGTGGTACTATGTCCTTGATGTTTGGTTTACCCTTCCTGCTCTACGGTTTTAAGTGTGGGGACGCGTCTCTGCGCGTCTATGTTGCATACCCCCATGCATATATCCTAATCTAATCATGTATCCATGTAGTGACTTCATTTTACCCTGATGGGGTCCCTTTGCCACTCCTTCGTTCTATTCCCCTTGCCCTTATTCTTGGTTCTGTAATTTTTTCATACGAACGGACCTTACATTCATCAGAATCCCAATCCAACCTTAGAGCCCTGCTTGTCCCTTTGAACTATCTATTTTTCCTTTTTACCAACCCCTGTTCCAACAGACAATTCTCAAGTTATTAATTTTTGAAGCAATTTTCGTAAATTGGACGATTTTCCATGTGAACGTGTCTTTATTGCTTTGAAACCCTGATTTGATGCACCAGCCCTATCCTACCCCTTCCTCCTGATATTTTTACTTTTTACTCCATGCCATTCCGATGCACGATTCATCCGTTATTAATTTTTCTGGGTTTTCGAGACTTTTTCGTGACTATTTTTCACTATTCTCCATGTGAACCTGCCCTATTTTCACCGGAATTCCAGTTTGATTTGACAGTCGTGTCCTGCCAGCCTTTCTCCCACTTTTTCCTTTTTCCTCCCCCCTCTTGCGACTGTCGAATTTTTAGTTATTAATTTTTCCGAGTGTTTTCAGATGCATTTTTTGTGTTTTTTCCACGTGAACCCCTCCTAATTTCCCCCAAAGTGAGTTTTGATGCACCAGTCTTGTGAATCCATTTCTTCTATACATTTTTCCTTTTTAATGTCCTCTATTCTGGCGTATGGTTTTTCATGTATTAATTTTCGAGTTCATTTTCAAGCCCATTTTTGGGGTTTTTCCCATGTGAATGCATCCTATCTTGATCGGAACTATGTTTTATCATGATAGGGTTGTTGGTGGCCTTATTCTACACACTTTTCCTTCTTTTCACACTTCATTCTGATGCACAGATTTTCCAATATTAATACACGTATGTGTTTTCGGGTTTGTTTTGTGCATTTTTCCCATGAGAACACCCAGATTCTGCCCCGGAACTCGTGTTGCATGTTTCCAACATTTTCCCCTCGTCTTGCGGCACATTTTTCATTTTTACGAAATTTTGATCCGAGGAACAGTTTGGATTTTATTAATTTTTCTTCCTTTTTCCCGTGTGACCACATTTCTCGCCTCGCGCGTGAATGCGCCTGTTTTTGGTTTTACGTGCCTCGAGATGCCCCCGTGGCATCCGTGGCTTGCGCGTCACCATCCCTGCCCATTTGACCCTGTCACTGCAAATTTTTTTATCCCTGCCCGCGCATGCGCGTGGGCTAGAGGTGTGTTTCTTGCCCCTCCATTTTCCATTTCATTATTTATTTTCTTTTTCTTTTTCTCTTACAAAAAAAAATCAACACAACCCACAAGCCCAGAAAGAGAGAGAAAAAAAAAACACAAACAAACACAACCTCATACATAATCATTATCATACATAAATCCACAAAACAAAACCAAACAAACAAAAATAAATAAATACATACATACATAAATAAATAAAATAAGCAAACAAAATTTAAAAAAAACCAAGCACGCAGAAACAAAAAAAAAAGAAAAAAAAACAGAAGACAAGAATAAGAAGAAGAAAAAAAACCAAAAAAAAAACAACAGAGAAGGAAGAAAAAAAAGAAGCCATCAATAAAGAAAATAATTATTAAAAAAAGAGAGAAAAGAAAACAAAGAAAGAAAGAGAAAAAAAATAAAAATTTTACCTACCTACTGACCGTTTGCCCGCGCCTCCTCGTCATCGCCTTCTTCTCCCCTCTTGCTTTTCTTCTTCTCCTTCCTCCCTCCTTCTTCCCCTTTCTCTTCTCTTCTCTCCTCTTCTCCATCTCCTCCTACTCCTTCTTCTCTTCACCCCCCCTTGGCCTTGTGAGCCCCGTTGACCACTCGCCGTCTGTTGTCCCGCAATGCCACTCCGTCGGCCGCCCCTCAACGTCTCTGTCACCGCCCTCCTACGTCTCCATCGCCGTCTGCTGCCCCGGCTCCCCGTCGGCCGCCCGCCGTCTGCTGCCTCGCAGCGCCGCCGTGACGCCGCCCTCTGCGGTCGACCGCCCCGCTTGGCCTCTGGGCGACGCCACCGCCACTAGCACCACCACTTCTCCCTCCTCCTCTTCCTCCTCCACCTCCGCCTCCCCCTCCTCCTTCTCGGCCACCACCACCTGCTACACCACCCTGCTCCTCCCCCCTCCTCCTCCTCCTCCTCCTCCTCCTCCTCCTCCTCCTCCTCCTCCTCCTCCTCCCCCACCACGCTGCTCCTCCTCTTCCACCTCCTCCTTCACCTCCCCCACCACCCTGCTCCTCCTCTTCCACATCCTCCTCCACCTCCCCCACCACCCTACTCCTCCACCTCCCCCTCCTCCTTCTCGGCCACCACCACCTGTTGCACCTCCACCATGGTTAGTCATTAACTAACCTTAGTTAGTAATTAACTAACCCTAGTTAGTCACTACTTAACTATAGTTAATTGACCCCCCACTAACCTAACTATAGTTAATTGACCCCCTGCCCCAACTAACCTAACTATAGTTAATTGACCCCCCCCCCAACTTCACCCACAGTTAGTTAACCCCCCACCAATTAACCCTAGTTAGTAATTAACTAACCTTAGTTAATAACCTAACTAACCTTAGTTAGTAATTAACTCACCCTAGTTAGTCACAAAATTAACTATAGTTAGTTAACCCTACTAACTTAACCCCTGGTTAGTTGACCCCCCATTAACCTAACCAGAGTTAGTTGAACCCCTACTAACTTAACTAGAGTTAGTTGACCCCCCATTAACCTAACTAGAGTTAGTTGACCCCCCACTGACTTAACCAAAGTTAGTTGACCCCCCCCTCCCCAACTACCTTAACCCCAATTAAGTTGATCCACCCACTAACTAACCTTGGTTAGTTAACCCCCCACCCATTGACCTTAGTTAGTTTAACCCCCTAACCTAGTTAACCTAGTTAGAATTGACCTAACTAACCAGCATTAACTAACCAAACCTAACGAGACCTTGACTACCCTGACTTACCTGACTTAACTAGACCTAACTAGCCAGACCTGCCCTAACTAACCAAACCTGACTAAATTGACCTACCTAGACTAACCAGGCTTAATTGACCTGACTTGACCTAACTTAACCAACTAACTTAATTTAACTCTTTAACTCACTTAATTGATTTATTCAACCAAATTAACTTAATCAACTTTATTCGACTAAGCTAACCTAATTCACCTAATCTACTCGGTTCGCCCCCGTTCCTGCCTTTCTCTTACGTTCTTTTTCCTGCTGAGTACGGGTGTGCTAGCAGGTATTCACGCGCGAGGACGCGCTTTCAACTTGTCCATGCGGTGGTGTATTGCAGTCCGCCGTTCAGACGCAGTCATCCTTCGCTGTTCACACGCAGCTCGGGTACTACAAATACATAAAAATAAATAGAAAAAACATAAAAAATTCTAAAAATTTCATTTAGAATTAGAAAAAAATTCCAAAAAATTCTAAAAATTCACCAATATTTTTGAAATTATTTAGAGTATTTTTAAAGTGGAAATTAAAACAAATAAATTGCAAAAAGTTTAAAATCTAAAAATTACATCAAATTTACATGAAAAATGAGTAAATTTTATTAAAATTAGTAAAAATACAAAAATAAATTCAAAAAATCTAAAAAATTCCACAAATCCCATTTTTTTTTCCACTAAATTTTAAATTTAAAAAAATCCATAAAAGGTAAAATATTCTTTGAAGCCAAAAAACCCTAAATGTAATACTACACTTCATAAATATTCATTTTAAATCCTAAAAATCAACTGAAAATCCTGGTTGAATTAACATACATTGTGGACACTTACAAGATAGCTGAAAATTCATTCTTACACTTCATAACATATCCATGTGTTATATATCCTGATTAATTATTAAAAAAACAAAAAACAAAACACAACACAACAGAAAAAAAAAACAAAACAAATTAACCAAATCAAACAATCTACACAATACAAACACACTTAAAATAAAAAAAACAATACATAAAATAAAAAATAAAAATAAAATAAAAATAAAACAAAAACACTAAGGTGCTTTATTTTTTTCTGTAGTGGTCTTTGTTTTTTTTGACTGGATTCATTACTTTTGGGGGACTACTCCGTGCGCCTTCAGTTTATTGCATACACACCCCTACTAGGTATTTATTTTGTGAGCTTTATTTATTTTCATTACCCCTTAACCACAATTAATTGCTAAAATGAACTATATTCATCCACCTTTTCCACTCGCATTTGCGCTAAACACACAATTCAATAATTTAAAAAGAAACCAGTCTTTCACTTTGCACGCGCTACGTGCGCTTAAGAGGCACCTTAATTTGTAATAAAAATGAACCAGCCGTCACAAAAAAGCACGCACTAGCAAACAAGCGCTCCACATCACTATTAATTTTTAATTAATGAATTTGCATTTAGAGACCCAGTTTGGGAATCGTAGTCCGGGTTTCGATCCTCAAGCAGTGTTTCACCCTAATAAATTGTAATTAAAATTTTAAGAAGGAACCTCCGTTTTCTTATTAAGGCTTATAACTTAATAAAATGTCATCCATTGTTAATAATTTCTTAAAATGAACCCTTCATTACAATAATTTTCCCCTCACTGCACTTTTTTTTCCTTTTTAATAAGCATGCTTCGTGGGATGGGTGCGTAAAGTCTTCTAAGTTGACACTGATGGTCAAGGTTATGGTCAGGTCTTGATTTAGATTTTGTGTTACGATTACGGGTATGGTTTGTAGTTTTTTCTTTCTTGCCTGATACGGGGTTTTGGGTGCCTATTTGTTGCATCGCATGAAGTTTTTGGTCGCATATGTGTAGAGGTCATGCCGAATTTTTTCTAGGATATGTATTGTTTGGGGTGGTAAATGGGTTAGCTACGTTTATGTACGTGTATCCTTATTTTGATAGATTTCTTTTTGATAGCCCTTTGATTGTTTTGTGTCAAGATTGTGGGAGAGAAGGAAGGAGTCTCACTTGAAGCTTTCTTGCTTGCACAATGGGGGAATACACACAAGGGTGGAGGCTGAAAACAATTTTCCTCTTCTTAGTTGTGTAAGCCAAAAGAACTCTCATACAAAGAAATAGAAGAACCCTATATATGGGTCTTAAACCAAACTCAACTAACTAAGGTGGCATACTAACCAAGCCACGAACTAGAGTAGATAAGGATAGCTATCATGTAGCTATTATTCATGGGCGGTATACCAACCGCATCTGCAACTAACACGTCGGTGACATAAATGCACAACGGTCACCCTGGCATATCACGAGTGGAGCTCGATATCTCAACAGAACTCTCATACAAAGAAATAGAAGAACCCTATATATGGGTCTTAAACCAAACTCAACTAACTAAGGTGGCATACTAACCAAGCCACGAACTAGAGTAGATAAGGATAGCTATCATGTAGCTATTATTCATGGGCGGTATACCAACCGCATCTGCAACTAACACGTCGGTGACATAAATGCACAACGGTCACCCTGGCATATCACGAGTGGAGCTCGATATCTCAACATTTTGTAGGCATTCTTTGTGATTGTCTGTGTTGTGGTGTGTGTGTTTTGCATCTGAATGGCGCCTCATGCTCCTCCTCCTATCCAGTATGTCCCGTTGGTTAGTAGGGATTACTCTTCCCTACTGGCTTTTGAGCCTATAGCGAAAGCAGGACTTGCAACTTTCGTGGCTGCTTCATTCCCCTTGATTCCAGATGATCCATCCTTGTGTGATGAGTTCCTTGCCTCATACAGCAAGAAGTTGGGACTGGTCCATGGTGCTTCTATGACATTGACACCCCGAGGGTTAGGGAAGGCTTTGTCTCTTCCCTACAAAGGAGAGCCCTTTGTTACAGCTAGACAATTATTCTCTAACGATGAGATTTTCAAGCTGTTACAGAAGCAGACTAAGGAAATTCTGGATGTCAAGAAAGTGATCAACACTTCAGGAGTCTCTTTTTCCATGATCACTGATCGAAGTTGGTCTGCCAGTTTCTCCAAGACAGGTTTATGCCTGCCAAAACACCATCCCATTACTTGTCCAAAGAGCTATTTATAGATTCCAGGATGGTGTAAAAAGGAGTGGCTATTGATTGGAGCACTTACCTACTTACAAAGATGGATCAAAGTAACCCGAGGAAATGTTACAAATGTTACGTATGGATCCTACCTGTATGCTTTCTTGACATACTCAGGCTTAAAGAAGGGTGTGCTACCACCTCCTCCATTTGATCCATTATCTCCCCCACCACCTTCAGAAGAGTCAGAACCTATTGATATAGAGGATCTTGATTCTCCTCCTCCACTGGTCATTCAGTGAAAGCGCTTGAAGCATGTAGCAGATAAAGCTCCTTTAGTTCTTCCTTTAGTTACAATTCCTACTACCTCTGGCAGTGACCTCCCTGCTTATCTCACATGTAACAACCTGTTCAGAGCACATAGAGAGGTCATTCAGCGAAAGCGCTTGAAGCATGTAGCAGATAAAGCTCCTTTAGTTCTTCCTTTAGTTACAATTCCTACTACCTCTGGCAGTGACCTCCCTGCTTATCTCACATGTAACAACCTGTTCAGAGCACATAGAGAGGGTTCCTTGGACATATCAGTCCCTTCACTGAACAGTTTAGTGTCGGGAGATGCCATTCCATTACTTTGTAAAGACATCCAGAGTTCAATTGAACTTTCAGTGACGGCTTGTGTTCAACAGCTGTATGCTTCCTTTTATGAAGAACTAATGCAGTCCAAAGACCAGTTGCATAAGGCAACATCAGAGTTAGCCTTTGCTAAAGACACACTTGCAGATCTGTTCAAGCAGATGGAGCAACAAACCTAAATGATTGAGACCCAAAGAGAAGAGATATCTTCTTTGAAGATTCAGTTAACAGAAGCTCAATTAGAGGTCACTAAAATCTCAGAGGAGAAAGAGAGGATGTCCAAAGAAGCGCAAGACTTTCACACTCTTTTAGATGCAAAACTCTCAGCCTTACAGACGGCTCATGACACAGTGGAATCACAAGCTTCCCAAATCAAGCAGTTGCAAGACCAACTGACGGAGTCACGGTCTGTTCCTTCAAGCCCCAATGTTCCACTGATTCCCTCTCTCTCAAAGCAGGACTTGGCAGTTCTCCAGAGACATGACACATTGTGTCCTTTGTTCCAAGATAAAGTGGAAAGATTGCAGTCCAGGATGAATTTGCTATGGTCTACATTTGAGCATTTTCAGGAATATGTTCCTTTGGACCATTCTTTCTTTGTCCATTATCAATTGCAGAAGTTGGCCTTTTACATGAAGCTCTCAACGATGGATCTTCTTCTTCCAGAGGATGGTTGGAGTGGGGCTTGGTCTCCTGATTTGCTGATAGAAGTGGTCCGTATGGTGTTTGAAGATTCTGTGACGACGAATACCATGTTGCTGTCATATATGTATCTATGGGGAGATCTGTTGATTCCAGATGAAGTAGATATGGCCTGGTATGTGGGGGATGTGGTTTTGCAAGCTATTTTATATGTCAACTATTTGGAGTTGCAGATAGATGACATGTTCCAGTGTTACTCCTCAAAAGTGGCTACTTGCCCTGACAATTCCTCGCACTCAATGATTGATCTTGTGGTCCTGAATCAATGTCAAAACACTTCTACCTATGTACAAAGCACTAACCAATCGAGGGTGGATCTCTTAGCTCACCTTTCCAAAAACCATCCATTTGATTCAACCTTTTTTTATGCCTATCAAAGAAGATCTGTCTTAGGTCCCTCTGTTCCTAGCCTATTATATTACCAACAAATGTCTCATTGCTATGATATCTATTTTTCCCTTTATCAAACCAATTCAACAGCAATCTTACCCCTTCTTTTCCAACCTCAATCTTTTCCTCAAATTCCCATATTTATATATTGTTCTTTTATTGAAGATAGAGTATTTTTCCCTTCTCCACAGTGCCCTTCACCATCCATCCATATACCTTCTACTTTTCCTATTTATCAATTAACACATTTCCTAACTGATTTCCTTACATTTTCAGCCACTCCTTCTTTAACTTATTCCTCCTTTTATGATTTTGCCTACCCATCTCTTCATCCACTTTTACTTATTCCACTTCCATCTCCTACCACTTCTATTTCTCAACCCCCTTAGTTGGTTAGTGAATATGAAGGGTTTGATCAGCAAATTCCCAGAAGAAGAGGATGGAGCTCGACTGATTCTCTTACAGGACCTCAGATAAACTAGCCAATAATTCCAAGAGATTGGATGACTGCCAGTCAAGCATACCAAAACTACCTTCATTTTACTCACCAATATTCACAATCTCTAGATCCTTTAGTGAGATTAACAACTCATTTTGCTTGGTATCTAGCATACATGCATAGGCAATCCCATAATGATTAAAAGGCCATTCTAAAGCTTTGTATGAATGTCAATGTGAACATTGACTCCCACCAGTTGGATGTCCTGTATTTTCATGCCCTATGTCTACCTAGCAGATAGCTTGTTTTGCTAGAAAGGATGTGCTACCTGCAGTTCTTTCAAAATCCTCCAAAGACATTTGTAGATGAATCCTTCTCCATGGATCGTTTTCGAAGCCACCAATCCTTCAAAAGGGATCACCTTCATTGATGCCTTTGCAATGTATTTTGGATGATTCTTAATGATAGATATCTCTCTTTTTGGAGGTGTCATTCAGATGGTTGTGTTAGTGTGCGTGTGTGTGTGTTGTAATAATTGTATGTGATGAGATCGTGTTGATTGAAAATCATTGGTTCGAGAGCTCTTTTTAAACTATTGATGGTGGATGGAAAGCCTATGGTGGAAAACTGAAGAGAACCTCTTATATCCTTTACAAATTTGTTATGACTTTTTAAATGATTAATTAGATGAGTTAATGAATAACGAAAGTTTTCCTTTAGTAGTATTTTCTATCAGATACAGGTGATAAGTTGGGGTCATGTTTTGGAAAGATTATTGAAGATCTGACGGAAGATAAAATTGAGATATTTAATGAACTTATATTCTTCTTTTCCTTAGGTCGCGAGGATGCTTCCTTTCTAAGTGTGGGGATATGTTGAGAGTGGAAAAAGGCTGAATTTTTTATTGATTTTTGTTGATTTTGAGGTCTCAATGATTGATTTTTTATGGATTTAGAGTGATGTATGGTTGTTAAAGGAAGTGTTTGAGAGTGATTTGGATTATATTGATTATGTTTTGGAAGTTCATGATGATTCTCAGTGGAGATATGAAGCTCTATGATGTTCTGTTGAGCATGGATTATGGAGAACAAGAATGAAGATCAAAGGCTTAAAGAAGTTAATCATCCTGCTAAGAATGATGCCAAACACTTGTTCAAAGAGTATGAAAGTTGTAGGTAAGTGACCAATGGCTACCATGGATTATGGAAGAGAGGAGGAAAATTTTAGTGTAAAATGTGGCACAAAATTTGGGCCTGCTTTTGGTGTCTATGGAGTGTCATGCTTCCACATTGGTAGTTGGAATGATCGGTGAGAGTTGAAGAATCAATGCCTTATGCTTTCAAAGAGAAATGGAGTGGCTACTGATCAATAGGAGAGGATTCTTGTTGTCCACCATGAAAGCTTCTCCAAAAGCTTAAAAGAAAGAGGAAAGTGAAAGCCTATCTTGAAAAGTAATTGGACTACTAACCTAGACTAACTCTTACTTTTCTTTCTTTTACCATTTTACCTTCAAAATAGTATTTTTTTTACCACGACCTTCCATTTTGTCCATGATGCCTCCAAATTTTCCTTCATATACTCCATTTAGCTCTGACTAAGGCTGCCCTTGTTCTCTACACTTGTCCACTTTCAAGTTGACAACTTGTCCTTGAGTAACCAGAATACAATTAGTCTGAGAAGGAAATCTAGAGAAATATTGAACCAAATGGATCAAAATACCAATGCTCTAATACCACTTGTCAACAAGATGGCTAAGAGGTAAGAGAAAGGAGAACAAAATAAGAGAGAGAAAATAGGAGAGAGAAAGACTAGAAAGATAGGAGAGAAGAGAGAGAAGCCATGAAAGCTATGAAAAAGAAGGTGAGATGAGAGATAGTAATTGTATTATTGCAAAAAGTGACAAGATTTTATGTCTAATACCTTTTATACCTATGTCAGTGTGACAAGGTATTATCAATAATCTCTCACTAAAATATGTCTTTTTAGCTTCTTATAGTCATCAAATATGTGGCCAAGGCACAAAGGGTTGTTCTAAAGAGCCCCAAAGTAAAGGTTAATTGCACACATACTAGGTACAATATAATAAACTATGGTAGTACACTTACTCCCATCATTGTTTTCATTGTAGAAATGTCCCTCCATGAGGTCCTGCCACCATGCAAAGAGCTACTTACACTATCCAAGGATTCAAGTGAAGACACCATAGAAAGAGAAAAGGGGTGAAGAGAAGAGGAAGGGAATCCTAGCCCTTGTGCTGACCCAAGCAAGAAGAAGAAAAAGCAAAGAGAAGAGAAAGAAGTAAGGTCATCCTTAGAGGACTCCAATGAAGGAGACACTGAAGAGGAGCAATCGATTGTTTATGCTACTAAGAAGACGTCAAAGAAAGAATGGAAGAAATTATAAGCTAGAATGAAGTAATCACAATAAGAGTATAAAAGGGCCGTCATAGCATCTATAGAAGAGTCCATGCATAGCAAGGACTAGACCATTGCACAACAACTGGCAAATCTCATACCCTAAAAAGGAAAAAACATGTCTTGTAGACAGAAGGAGAAGGTGACAGAGCAAGTAAACACTGATTTAATGACCCCTCCAAGAATTGATGGTTCAAATAGGAACCATGTATGCATAGATCAATATATTGACAAAAGCAAGATCTACACCTAAATCTATCATCATTAATCTAGCAAAGAGCTCTCACCCAATAGATACGACAACAAATACACAAGAATCTCCCAAGGGACAGAATGAATTAGGAAGAATAGAAGCTCTTGAGAAACTATGTGAAGAGCTTAAAGAAGACAAAGCCAATTCACTCAAGGCCGCACTCAAGGCCAACCAACTAATACCTTGGAAAGTATGGAAAATATTCAAGGGATCAATCTAATGATGGAATGGAGCCCCAAGAGGAACACCAAGGAAAAGGGAATTCTCTTGCAAGAAAATCTATCTTGTAACATCAACAAGCTTTACTCAAGGCCAACCAACTAATACCTTGGAAAGTATGGAAAATATTCAAGGGATCAATCTAATGATGGAATGGAGCCCCAAGAGGAACACCAAGGAAAAGGGAATTCTCTTGCAAGAAAATCTATCTTGTAACATCAAAAAGCTTTTATTTCATTCTTTTGATCATCAAAACAAAGAAAACAACAATTCTTCATGCAGCATCATAGTAGATTTCTCCCACTGATTTCATAGAATCAACCATAATCTTCAACATCTTCATAGAATCCACCAATATAACAAAGAACACAAAGGAATACACCATTTTTAATGGAAATCAATCACATAGTATTCATCTTCAATGTCTTCATAGTTTTCTCTCTCAATCTCTCATATATAGTTACACTGTTTTGATAGAATTGACTATCTTTGGCTCTCTCTCTCTCTCTCTCTCTCTATCAATAGTATATCATATCCTCACTAAAATACTATCATAATAACTCTCAATAATCCTTATTAGGTCGTGGATGCACCTCCCAAGAGGTATGTCTGATATGAAGAGTCACCAGAGCCACTACAGTGTCTCTTCACAGCTCACTACTGTCACTGTCACTTAGTCTTCTCTTCAGTCTTTAGCAGCTACTTCTTCCACTTGTTTTAGCTCTTTTGAACTTAGATTCATCCTTTCCAAAGGTTAGAAAACTTTCCTAAAGTCACACATACTTTCTACAGAACACTTATAGAAGGTCTACAGAATAGTTACAGTACAGTACCAGAGCAGCTACAGTACAGTTACAGTACAGAGATAGAGCAGAGACAGAGGCTCTACAGAAGGTCTACAGAGGGTTACAGAAGGTCATCAGAACCTCATAACTCATACTCAAACCATTCCAAACTATCAAAAACTATTCAATAGGCTTCCAAAATATCTCAATATTCATCAATCATCAATCCATGCTTCATACAGAAGATAATCAGAACAAAACAGAAGCATATTGAACTTGGGAGTTCCTCTTGGGGCTCCATTCCATCATTAGATTGATCCCTTGAATATTTTCCATACTTTCCAAGGTATTAATTGGTTGGCCTTGAGTAAATCTTGTTGATGTTACAAGATAGATTTTCTTGCAAGAGAATTCCCTTTTCCTTGGTGTTCCTCTTGGGGCTCCATTCCATCATTAGATTGATCCCTTGAATATTTTCCATACTTTCCAAGGTATTAGTTGGTTGGCCTTGAGTGCGGCCTTGAGTGAATTGGCTTTGTCTTCTTTAAGCTCTTCACATAGTTTCTCAAGAGCTTCTATTCTTCCTAATTCATTCTGTCCCTTGGGAGATTCTTGTGTATTTGTTGTCGTATCTATTGGGTGAGAGCTCTTTGCTAGATTAATGATGATAGATTTAGGTGTAGATCTTGCTTTTGTCAATATATTGATCTATGCATACATGGTTCCTATTTGAACCATCAATTCTTGGAGGGGTCATTAAATCAGTGTTTACTTGCTCTGTCACCTTCTCCTTCTGTCTACAAGACATGTTTTTTCCTTTTTAGGGTATGAGATTTGCCAGTTGTTGTGCAATGGTCTAGTCCTTGCTATGCATGGACTCTTCTATAGATGCTATGACGGCCCTTTTATACTCTTATTGTGATTACTTCATTCTAGCTTATAATTTCTTCCATTCTTTCTTTGACGTCTTCTTAGTAGCATAAACAATCGATTGCTCCTCTTCAGTGTCTCCTTCATTGGAGTCCTCTAAGGATGACCTTACTTCTTTCTCTTCTCTTTGCTTTTTCTTCTTCTTGCTTGGGTCGGCACAAGGGCTAGGATTCCCTTCCTCTTCTCTTCACCCCTTTTCTCTTTCTATGGTGTCTTCACTTGAATCCTTGGATAGTGTAAGTAGCTCTTTGCATGGTGGCAGGACCTCATGGAGGGACATTTCTACAATGAAAACAAAAATGGGAGTAAGTGTACTACCATAGTTTATTATATTGTACCTAGTATGTGTGCAATTAACCTTTACTTTGGGGCTCTTTAGAACAACCCTTTGTGCCTTGGCCACATATTTGATGACTATAAGAAGCTAAAAAGACATATTTTAGTGAGAGATTATTGATAATACCTTGTCACACTGACATAGGTATAAAAGGTATTAGACATAAAATCTTATCACTTTTTGCAATAATACAATTACTATCTCTCATCTCACCTTCTTTTTCATAGCTTTCATGGCTTCTCTCTCTTCTCTCCTATCTTTCTAGTATTTCTCTCTCCTATTTTCTCTCTCTTATTTTGTTCTCCTTTCTCTTACCTCTTAGCCATCTTGTTGACAAGTGGTATTAGAGCATTGGTATTTTGATCCATTTGGTTCAATATTTCTCTAGATTTCCTTCTCAGACTAATTGTATTCTGGTTACTCAAGGACAAGTTGTCAACTTGAAAGTGGACAGGTGTAGAGAACAAGGGCAGCCTTAGTCAGAGCTAAATGGAGTATATGAAGGAAAATTTGGAGGCATCATGGATAAAATGGAAGGTCGTGGTAAGAAAAAAACTATTTTGAAGGTAAAATGGTAAAAGAAAGAAAAATAAGAGTTAGTCTGGGTTAGTAGTCCAATTACTTTTCAGGATAGGCTTTCGCTTTCCTCTTTCTTTTAAGCTTTTGGAGAAGCTTTCATGGTGGACAACAAGAATCCTCTCCTATTGATCAGTAGCCACTCCATTTCTCTTTGAAAGCATAAGGCATTGATTCTTCAACTCTCACCGATCATTCCAACTACCAATGTGGAAGCATGACACTCCATAGACACCAAAAGTAGGCCCAAATTTTGTGCCACATTTTACACTAAAATTTTCCTCCTCTCTTCCATAATCCATGGTAGCCATTGGTCACTTACCTACAACTTGCATACTCTTTGAACAAGTGTTTGGCATCATTCTTAGCAGGATGATTAACTTCTTTAAGCCTTTGATCTTCATTCTTCTTCTCTGAAACCCTAAAAACCAATAGGGCAACCATAACCACTTGTTTGAAGCTTCAATTTATTCAACATTTGGCTCTTCCTGACTTCTAAAGCTTCTTTATTGCTATTATCAAGGAAGATTGGCTTCAAGTTTGATGACATTTGCAAGATTTCAGCATTTCAAGCTTCTTGGAGTGCATAATGGAGCTACATTTTGGGGCTTTTGGTTAGAGAGCTTGAATCTTTGGCATTCAAGTGTTCAAGAGGACTGATGGCATTGATTCTTCAAGCATGTATGGGATGAATTCAATGGATTCATTGAAGTGTGAAGTGTTATGAATGAATTTGGGACAATTTCTTCAACCAATGGATTGAAGTTTGATTATAAGCAAATCAATCATCTTCTTCAAGTCAATAAGAGGTATTCCATTTGCTTAATCTCTAAATATCTCTCTACATACACTTGTTTCAAGATTTTCACTTGTTGATGGGAGATTCTTGGTCAATTAAGCCTAAAATTGATCAGCAGATTATAGATTAGTGCTTCTCTTCATTAATCATAGCCTATCAATTGAAACCCTGATTTGATTTTGTGATTCTTTTATACCCACAAGAAAGAAATATTGCAAAGGGTATGTATGCAATCAATGAGTCACTAAATTGCATTGGTAAGACCCTTAGTCAAATGCCAATTTCTTGATTCCATTTTCACTGATCAAAATCCTTGCACCTCATTGAGGGCTGAAAGAATTACTTCAATTATGCACATAATCCAACTTTGCTTAAAATAGAATCCTCTTGCCATTTGAGATTCTGACCCAAAAAAAAGGGTGGATGCCATGGGAGATAATGTGACAATAGAGAGGTGACACCCCCCCACTATTAGATGCAACCAACCAACTCGAGGGAAACTTTACACACCTCCTACTGATTTGGAGCTCATGTAGAGAGCACATCATACTGCTTTATCCCTCACAAAGGTACCACAAATGGAGACATGGAAGACCCAAAGATTTTAGTTGAAGAGCATTGATCATTTACAAGGATTATATAAGTCTATTACATGTTGATTATATGGTATTTTAGCCTATTTCAATCTTTACTAGCAAGGTACATGTACATATGGGAGTAACAAGGCACTTGGGTAGTGATTGGGGCTATTATCTAGCCTTTTGCAGGTGCTACAAGTTATCCTAGGTTGATTACAGATTGTGTATAGGCTATTTCAATCAAAAAGGAAATTGGGACCCATTTTGGGGTACTTTCTACTTGGTTATAGGTGTTGTAGAGTAATTCAAAAATTTTCTAGGGTCTATATAAGGTATTATAGGTCATATTTAGTCCCTATAGGTCATATCTAGTGTAGACCAGGGTTTGAAGTCCTTAGTTTGGACCTAAGGGAGGTGGATAGACCAAAAAAGTATTTTTACAGGGTGCATATCTAGGTCATATTCAGTCTATAGGTCATATCTAGTGTAGACCAGGGTTTAAAGTCCTTAGTTTGGACCTAAGGGAGGTGGATAGACCAAAAAAGTATTTTTACAAGGTGCAAAATTGTTCTCTATAGCAAAAAGAATCCTAGAATATTCTTTTTTAATTTTGAAGTGGACTACTATATTCCATCCTAAAGGGCTATTCCTTAGCTTTATTGATGACACCAAAAGAAGCATAAAAGTAGTGCACAAAAATATCCATGCATATATCACAATTTCATCTTTTGTAAAGGGGATAACATTTATATTGTTCCAAAAGCACTAACATACACCCTTACACATGGGGGGGGGGGGGGGGGGGGGCACATCCACATCCATCATTAATAAATGATATGCATAAAAGTGTACGTGCATGCATTTGCAAAAGATTAGAAAGAATTGAAATGTAAAAGCTAAAGCCTTATGAATACAAATGTATTAAAAAATCAAAGAAATAATAAAAATATGAAGGGTTGTGTATCTTTTAGGGAAAAGGTGGGGCAGAGTGCACGACTGATTATGTGCCTCTTTCTCTCCCTTTCTTCCAAGATTCACACATTTCCCTTTTTTATGGTGCCAATATTTCTCTCTCCTCTCTCCTCTGTCTTTTGTGCATAATGATTAAAGCTATGGATGAAGATGATGAATTTGTTCATTATTAAGAGAGATGTATGGTTTCTTTTCAGTTTTGAGATCAATGGCATAGCCATACACATAGATTTTGTGTGCTCTCACTAGTTTTGTGGTTGTTTTTATTCGTGGAAGGGTTTCTTTCATTTATTTTCCATAAAAAATTTCTTGATTCCAAAATTAGAGCAAAAAGTTAAATCCATTTAGTGACAGGTGGTTTACTAGGACTGCACTATAATAGTGAGCAGAAAGGGTTGGAAACAAAGGAAAGAACAAGGCTAATGAAATCAAGGAAGAATGTGAAGCAATACATGAGATACATCATGATGAGGAAGAATCCCAAGAGTATGGCACATATAGTACTCATAATGCCACTCTTTGTTACCATAAAACTAAGCACTCTATCAGACACATGGAGTTAGTCTCTAAATTGGATCAAGTGGTTGAGTAGATGGTTCATTCCAACATTCAAAACAAGAAAGCTATGCAATAGATGGCCCATTCTATTAAGGATTCCTTGGAGAAGTTTGCCTCTTCCATTAGAGATTCATTGGACAAACTTAGTGCTCAAATCTTGTTGAGAATCAACAATCACACTCACTAAAACAGCCTCTTTGTATGGAGCTTTAGGGTCAAGGATATGCAGGCTAACCTATCCCATATGCACAATGGTGCCTACTGCAGTTTCCTACTTTCCTATAAAGCATTGTACTTGCTTCCTTTTCTTAATGAAATGATAGTACTCTTTTCTTTTCAGTGAAGTGTCAATGTCATTGTCCACATACACAAGATTGTGTTTATGAGTCCAAGTCTCAATCTTGGAACCTAATTCACTCGTGTAACAAACAGTGTCTTTTCCATCATGAGTCCACAGTTCTCCTTCCATCCTCCATAGCTTCCGCCTTTGCCATGCTCTAGATCCCACATTTGTCACATGGTATCAGAGCCTAGTTGGGCATGGCATTGCTTCTCCAGCCTCTCTTGATTCCTCTCAACCTCAATCTAGCTCAATGTCAGCTCATGACTTCATCTCCCAACTCTACTCTCACTGAAGCTTCCATGGCAGCCATAGCCAGCAGCACCCTGTCAGATTGAGCTGCTTATATCTCACTCCACAGGTCAAATCTCTTGGAGCTTCCTTCTGGAAAAGTATTCCCCAACTCACAAAGCTTCCCTGTATCACATCAATCTAGGACATTTGACCATCTAAAGCTCAGCATTGTGAAAATTCTCAATCTCTGCTCTGTGTGTGCCATAGCTAGACAAGACCTACCTCACTTAGAGCTTCAATAACTTCTCAATCAAGCTATTTCAGCTCTTGATTCCTTCTAGGGGGTTGTTCTTCTACTCAAGACGCTTCATCTTGGCACGAAAATCGATCACATTGCTGTGCCCTGACCCCGGCATTGCACAAATTCGTCATCGTTGTCCTGAACTGCACCGAATCTGTTCGAGCTGCCTGCGCACGTCATACAGTCCACGATCTTGACGATTTTCATAGGGCTTTCATAGCCCATGAAGTCAGCTTCCTAGGCATGTAAAAATTTTTGAAAATGATCAAGTATAGCTCCTGCAATCTAAGAAAAACCAGGCCCCTGTCTCAGAAACCCTAATTCCACCATAGCCAAAATTTCTCAAGCTTGTTTTTCCTCAGTTTTTCTTTCTCCTGACACTCAACCCAAGCCTCTGTCACTCTAATCCATTGACCCAGCATCAAATCAAGGAGGGGAAGGACATGAGAAGATTGAAGAACGACCGAACGATCCCGAACAAGAAGAATCAAGCTCAACATCAACACTGACATAGTGTGTTTTCACACTGTCACTAACTGTGTCTCTTGACACACTACATTCTGCTCTTCTACTGATAAAATCTCATAATTCTAGTGTTGATTTGCTACTGATCTTGAAACCTCAACATGGGAAAAGACTCTCCAAATGCTCGATTCAAAGGAGTCGGGTTTCACACTTGGCAAACCCGCATCAAGCTCATCTTGATGAAAAAGGGTCTCTAGGCCATCACAAATGGCAAAGAGAAGAAACCTCGAGACGCGGACCTTGCAACTACTTGGCAAAAGAACGATGACAGAGCCCAGGCCATTATCAAACTAGAGCTAGACGACAGTTATATCCACCATGTGGATAACTGTGAGACCTCACAGGATACATGGAAAAGACTTGACACCCTGTTCGGTGCACAATCTAAATCATCAAAGTATGGTCTCCTGATTGAGTTCTTCAGGCTTGAAATGAAGTCCAGCACATCACTTGCCACACATCTCAATTACATGGAAGGACTCCTAACCCAACTTGTAGGAATCAACATTAAAATGGATGAAGATGTTTGCATCGGTGTTCTACTTAAGAGTTTGCCTCCTGAATATAATAATGTATCAACAACTTTAATCAACATGCCAAATCCTGAACTTGTTGATATCCAGGCATCACTGTTAGAAGAGGAAAAGAAGCTAAAAACTAAGGAAGAACCAAGTACCTCACTAAAACAGCCTCTTTGTATGGAGCTTTAGGGTCAAGGATATGCAGGCTAACCTATCCCATATGCACAATGGTGCCTACTGCAGTTTCCTACTTTCCTATAAAGCATTGTACTTGCTTCCTTTTCTTAATGAAATGATAGTACTCTTTTCTTTTCAGTGAAGTGTCAATGTCATTGTCCACATACACAAGATTGTGTTTATGAGTCCAAGTCTCAATCTTGGAACCTAATTCACTTGTGTAACAAACAGTGTCTTTTCCATCATGAGTCCACACTTCTCCTTCCATCCTCCATAGCTTCCGCCTTTGCCATGCTCTAGATCCCGCATTTGTCACAAATCTCTATGCTTGTGGCAACACAAATGGCAGATAAAGAGAGTAAGACAAACAACCATTTCAACCATTGAATAATAATCCTCAACCAAGTATTATTAGAAAGAAGGCTATACAACCTACCACTTATGATATTGAAGAGACTCCTTTTAGGATTGATGAGCTTGTTTTTAGTTTTCATGGGTCTAATCCTCCTCCAAGAGCTAAAAGTCCTCCACCTAATCCTCCAAGCACATTTTCCAAACCAATTATCATAGGAGTGCCTTTAATCTTTAAGCCCCCATTGGTAGTTACATGGATATGTAACCCCAAGCATCTTATGGGTAGTAAGGCTTTGTTGAGAGGGAACACCATGATAAGATTGTGTTGACAAAATATAGTGGCCATTCATCACATCACAAATTGATTTGGAGGAGTGGACTTCAAAGTTAGAATCTTATTTTGATATTTTCCCTAGGTCATTTAACCAAAATATTCACTTTGCTACACTTCACCTTGAGGGCTTTGCTCATATGTGGTGGAGGCACATAAAAAGGAAAAATCAGCAGATTGACAGTTGGGATTTCAAAGCTAAGATGGCTCAAGTATTCGTCTCTCCCATTGAGAAAGAGAAGTTAGTTAGAAGATGGTATCAGTTAGACAAAACAAGCCTATTAGTTAGAGAGTATATCAACTAGTTCTTGAACCTTACCATGTATGTGGATGCAAAATTGCATGAGTACATATATGGTTTGGAGTCTAATTTTCTTGCAAATGTTATAGCCCAGAAACCTACCACATTATTCCAAAATATTGAGCTAGTAGAGAGGATTCTCGCAAGTACAAGAAGGATATTTCCATAAAAACTTCTTTTTGGATAGCAAAGGGATATTTGTAAATAGGGAAACTCTGGTGGCAATCATGATAGGTCCACTACTTTATTTGGTAGCCCAAAAGTCCCTACATACCCTACTTAATACCTCAAGATAGCAAGTTGATTCAAAACCAATAATTAGCCACCATAAAAGGGTGATAGTAAACCCATAAATAATTCAGAAAAAAATGGCAAGTTTATACCTATGGATCTTTTTAGAGAGCACAAAGAGAAAGGTCTATGCTTCAAATGTGGTAAAAAATATACGATTCATCATTCATCTAAGTGTACTTACAATAATGACAAGAATTACAACATGATAGTACTTGAGGATGTGAATGAAGAGTGCCATTGAGTTTGAAGAGCATGATGAGGATCTTAAGCCAGATTAGTCTTATGAGCTAGTTGATGGATTTCCATTTGATCTTGGTGTATTCCCTTTGATTATGCGTATCACTCCTATTGATACTCAAGTGATCAAATATCATTAGTTAGTATAACCATTTCAAAAAATGACTCATTATCAACAAAGCTAGTAATACCTGATTCTTGGCTTGAAGAAGTGTTAAGGCAAGCAATCTCAATGTCTTCCTTTCTTGCATTTTTTCTTGTGTCATCTTTAGTAACTTGTTTACCTATATATACATAGAGTTAACCAAAGCTCACGATAATACAAGGTTATGAAAAATTTCAATAACACAAAAGAAAGTAATTAGATATTTTTTATCAATTTGGGTCACTAAATTTGTACAAGTTTTTTATCCTTAAAGTTGGTACCTGCATCTTGACTTGAAGAAACATTATTGCGAGTAACCTCCTGATCTCCCTTTCTTACATTACCTCTTTTCCCACCTTTTGTTGTTCTTTAATCTATATTTATATATATACACACAATTACTCAAAGTTTAAAAATATGAATAACTATGAACATTTTAAATTAGACAAAGAGACTAATTAAAGCTAGTTAATCTCAAAATGAATCACCTAATAAAGAAAGATGTAAAATATGTACAAATTTTAATTTTCAAAAGACATATACCTGTATCATGATTTGAAGAGACATTAGGGCCAATGACCTCCTTAGCTTTCATTGTTCCATTATCTCTTGTACCATCATTTGTGATTTTGTTACCTTTATGTACACATAATAAACCAAAGTTTAGAAACATAAGAGACATTTGTAAAACATCAAAACACGCATTTGTAAAACATCAAAACATCAAAACACGCATACCTTTTTTGCCATGTTCTTTACACCATCTAATAGTAAATTGAGCAGATGAAAACAAGGAATTCATTGTTTATACTTTTATGGGCTCACCAACTTCTCCTTCTGGTTTGAAGCATCTTACAAACTTCCTGTTGAACAATGCGCGAGGGAGACGAGGAACGGAGGAAGAGAGAAGAGAAGAGAGACACGAGACATCGGAAGTGGAACCCCAGAAGTGCATCAAGTGAGCACACATTAGCTGCAACATCAGCTCCTTAGCTAGAATAGATAAAACATCAAGTAGAATAAACATAAGCTTGAACAGACGAATCAACTGAAAATAAACAAACAACAACTGGAAACAATGAAACATCAGCTAGAACAACTCAACAGCTAGAATAATAATGAAACATCAGCTGGAACATTTCAACAGCTGGAATAAGAATGAAATGAAATATCATCCCATGAGCTCGAAACATTTCTTATAAACAAAGCGTGGAATAATTTCAACGCATTAGCTGTAATATAGATGAAATGATATGAAACGTAGCATGAAGAGCCAAAAATCAGCTGGAAGAAAGAAACATTTAGAATAATCAAATGATGAACAAAATACTGACAATCATCAGCAAGAGCTCATCAGTTTTCTTATTGCTGCTCAGAGCCCAAGCAAACATCTCAGCAATCTGCTTCTGGGACTCTAGGAACATCTTTGTACGCCTAGCCTCCAGATCATCACGAAATTGCTCAGACTCTCTCTGCATCTGCAGTTTCATCTCTTCTAATCTGAGAGAGCGCTCCCCCAAAGTGTGGATCAAGGAGACCAATCTAAGAAAGCGCTCCCCCAAAGTGCTGTCAACTGGGGGCTGTTAATGCTGCAAGCTGAACTTTGAAGAAGTCCTATGGTTGAGGAATCTGTCCATCTCAAAAGCCTTCACGGCCTCATAGTCTATACTGCGGCTGCGCTTCTTGTGGAGAGATGTGTAAGAAGTATCATGGTCATCCAGAGACCGGTTGCAATACCAGCATTATCACTTATGGGACCATATGCATCTATGGCTAGACAGGTGGCAATGGTACAAAGCATTCCAAGAGCTGCAACTGTGATCCCGTACATGGTTGCAAGGGTATGGATGACATAGATAGCAACATCAATAGCAAATATTGGAACAATTACAGACTTGTAGCCAAGTGCCAAACCAAAGATGACATTGGTAGCAGCTCCTGTCCTACAAGAATCAGCAACATCCTTGACTGGTCTGTATGTATTGTTGGTGAAATACTCTGTAACATAGCCAATTACCAACCCTGCCCAAAGCCCTACTCCAACGCAAAAAAATAGTTTCCAGTTTTGAACCATCTTTGCACTACCATTAGGATCATATATGTAAAACGTGGATGGTAGTGCCACAGCAGGGTACTGAGATCTGTAGTCGCCCTGCTGTAGATGTGCACTGCACAGAGAGCTGCCGCTAGAGGCAGAGAGGCGAGGGTAGGGGCAGGGACAAAGGAAGAAAAAGATGGCCATGGCCATGCAGATCATCATCTTCATCAAGCCGATCACGTCCCTGCTCCCTTCATATTGCCCCCTCCCTATCGCCCCTATGGTGATGCCTCAATCGTCCTACACGAGGTCCCTACCATCGACCTCTCGCCCTTGCTGTGCCAACAAATAGAAGGCAAGAACACCCAGTCGGGCCCCTGCTTCTGCCTCAGAACGGCTTCCCTAGGTACCTTATCACCTTCTCTTACAGCTTCGGAAGGGGGAACTCCTGCGGGAATCACCACCATCGGTGCCATTACCATTGTTTCCAGTGCCGCCATCTCCCCCAGATGTAGCAGAGAAGCATCACAGCAGGGCTTACCATGAGGTGGTGCTAGCTAGGAGTGTCTGAGGAACATCTCTGCTTGGACGTTGATGCCGTCTCGCTGGGATGGACAGCACCTGTCGATCTCCTCTCTGGAGAAATACATCTCGGTGCTGCTGGATGTGCCGGCGCTAGAGCTACTGCTGCTACCAAGGGGATGATCTGATTGGCACAACACAGCAGGGATCTCGGAAGATGCGACCGCTGGGGAAAGCCATCAGCATCTGTCTGGTTGGCGTAGTCCAAATCAACCACAACATGTCGATTTGTCAGAAACCCAACCTGAGGAGTCCCTGTCCTACTCTGTACTATGGCTCCAAGTGTACCAAATGTCTCCTGACCTGCAACCTATGAAATTCACTAGAGAGAGAAATGTATCAGAATTTTCAAACTAGTAATGATGCAACAATTATTTACATATATTGCAACTAAAAATCTGCCAATCTTCACCTTCGAACTTTCAAAGGCATGCTGATTGGGTTCTGCAAATTGCATGGTGCCAAAGAACCGTGAGCTTGATTCTCCTGCACTCAGAATTCCTATTGACAGCAATTCAAAGGGACAGTTATCTTCAAGAGAGGAGATGCATAAACACTAACTTCTAACATTAACAACTCCTTAGCTTCAGCACACCTTTGAAATCCTGAATCACTGAAATTCTCCTTATTTTGTTAAACTGAAAACCATGCACATGTTTCTATTAAATATTCTCGAGGACTTCGAGCTACACCGATTATCAAAAAATGGTGCAGCAATATAGAATACTAGCATGTCAAGAAGTTTTTGACATGTTCTCATGTGGGGAAAGGGGCTGCTCTCTCTTGTTTTTCCATATAGTGCTCAACATCGCTAGTGATTAAATCAAGTTGAAGACAGTTGAGGAGGCACCCAAGATCCACTGCACTTGTCCAATTCACAAGTGCATCTCCATTCTGAAGTTTCAGGCACCCACGATTCATTGTGCCTCCCCATATTATTCCCACAGGGCTAGGCTTTTCCTTGCCTTCCTCAAGCATCAGTACTAGGCTGCCACTGTCTCCCTGCATGTCAAATGCCTACTGGTTCTCGCCCACAATCAGGAAATCAGGAAATCAGTGAAAAAGCAACATGTCGATTTGTCTAGTAATCACTCTATCTCAACTCATGCAAGAGCTTGATGGGAATAACATAACTGCAATTGCTGTGGGAAAAACATGACTGCAATTGCTGTGAGCACTTTGAAACACATGGCAGCCCATGATAGCTCATCCATGCACAAGCTTATAATCTGGACTTATGCAGGCTTACTGCAAGCTGTGGAACTCAACCAATCTACATGCTCTGTCCCTCTCCTGTCTTCACCTTCACAGGTACATGCATTTTCTTCTGCACCAGCTGAAGTATATACTTGGTCATCAAGTAAGATGGTTTCTTCATAGTCAGCTAATGTGTGTTTGATTCCATCAAGTAATGCGGCTTCTTTGCAATAAGCCACTGGTGATTCTCTTCCATCAGCATGATATTTTCCCTGGCAATAAGGTGGTCTGCAAGCAGCATCTGCAGAACAGGGAGGAGACACAGACAATACTTGGTGGTTCTCTCTATCATCCTCCATCTTTGCTTTGGTTTTTAGGTCCAATGTTTTCAAAGCAAAAACCAGCTCAAAGGCTGCAAGTGTGCAATGGGCTGCCTGTACTGGGTCAGCAGGTTTTGTAGCTCTTGGAGGGTATGCAGCCTGAGAGAGTTTGATCGCTTTAACAGCGAACTCAAAGTTTCAAGCTTTGACTCCATTAATTGTTGTCCTTGCACTATGTTGTGTGACATGATGAAAGAAGAGCTCCCAATCCCTATGGCTTCTTTCATGCTTTGATCTGCAATAAGCATCTGAAAGAACCCAAAGTAGTAGTCAGGCTTAGCAAACCTAGAAAAGCTAGAATATTATGAATCACAAGTAGCTTTAGACACTTTCCCGTGTCACTGGGAAAAGGGGATCTTTTCCCTTGTTTTTCCTTATAGTATTCAACATCATGAGCTCCTGTGAGGGAGGGACCACATACTTGGTCGGGGGCAGGGAGCAACCACACTGAGCTAGGTATGTGGTCCCTCCCTTGCAGAAGCTCATGATGTTGTCGTAATTCACAATGTGGGAAGTATAGTGAGAATTTGTTGAAAAGTTCTTGTGTGCATCATGCCAGACCATGGCAGACAGCTTCAAAATGGCTTGGCAGAAACAGGATAAATTGCAACAGAAAACTCAAGAAGCAAAGGTTCACCTGCATGGTTGCTAGTTGATTTGAAAGCTCCATCTCTGCCTGGTGCATGTAATGCTGCAAAGCATCCATTGAAGCTAACTGTGTCTTTGACAACAGGCATGTCACATCATCATGGCTTATGCAACCATTAAGCTTCTGCACATCAATACCCATTTTTGAGTACACGAGTGTTATAGCTGATGTGGGCCTCCAAGCACCTATCCACATAAATGCTGCTTCAAGAGCAGAGGAATGACGCCCTGCAGGAAAAAACCTTAACCAATACTAGAAAACATGCCTCAACACAAAACTCTATTTAGTGGGGGCAAGTAGAAAGAATCAAACACAATAAAGCCAAAGAATACTTGCATTCTCTTCTTGGCCACCCAAAAGTGGATTGAAATCTCACTCTATCACCTACACACGTATATACAACAGATTCTCTGAAATTTATCATTTTAGCTTGAATGTTTTACTTACTAGACACAATATGTGTAAGCCAGGCTGTTAGTCAAGACAATTTTCCTGATGAGAGTTTTGGAAAGAAGAGATATAATATGTGCTAAGAATAACTTTGAGAAACAAGCTAGAGTGTTTGAATGGTTTGAGCAATCAATAAGCCCATCTTGAGGCAATGAAAGTAAGCCATTGAGCGTGTTTAGATTAGTATTCTGTGCATGTTTGGATAGAATGACTACCAACTGTGTACTGAAAGTACTCTATACATGGCTCCCTAATGCAATGAAGGTAAGTCATGCAGTATCTAATTCAAATAGAATATTATTAGTGCTTTTTTAATGCTAGCTTAGAGTACATTTGTGTCAGGCAATTCTCCTGGACAACCATCGCTATATGTTTATTCTGTTCTCTTTCACAGGATGTGTTGCAGAAAATTTCTAAGTTTTCATTTGCTGAAATGCAGGCCATGGGGACAAATGGAATTGTGAAGGAATTCTTCTTGTCGTATGGACTTATGGGAAAAATGGAATAATGAAGGAATTCTTCTTGTTGTATGGGCTTATGGACCTAAGAGTCTCGCAACGGCACAATTCAATACAAGTTAATGCAATCCACAAGGAATGCAACAAATAAAAAGTGTGTGAAGCCTGACCTGAAATAGTTGCTCATGCAGTCCTTCACAAGCTGCCTGACATGGGAATCAGGGCTCTTGGAGACGAGGGCGAACCGGAGCGCCTACACCTTGGCCTTCCACTGCAGCCAGACCTGATCTGCAGGGTCTCCACTCTCTTCTCCAGCTCCTCGTTCTTCTCCCTCAGCTCCCGCGTCTTGTCCGCGAGGCTCTCCGCGCTCTTCTCTAGCTCCTCCTCCCTGGCCTTCAGCCTCCCCTTGAGGCTCTCCACGCTCTTCTCTAGCTCCTCGTTCCTCGCCCTTAGCTCCCGCCTCTCGCCCTCGCCCTCCTCCCTAGCTTGCCCTCAGCCTCCCCTCGAGCCTCTCCACGTTCTTCTGTAGCTCCTCGTTCCTCGCCCTCAGCGGCTCTATTTCATGCATCAGAAATCGGCGTAACATGATTTCCATTTTCCTGCCTTTCGCGCTGCGTGTGCAAACAGAGACAGACAGTCGGAAAGAGAGATATGTCCTTAATGATTATTTTTTATATTATTACATATCCGACACCCTTTATATAGATCCCTCTACATCGTGCTGTGTGATTCACTTCGTCCTGACGTTATTATTGAGATACCCCGCGGTAAATTACTCAATTCCTAATCAACCTCATAAGAAAACTTCCCATTTATCAAAGCATTCCTAACAAACCCATCAAGAGTTTATTCTATGCTTGTTTTTCTTTCCGATAGTATGATAAGGGTGTTAATAGTAGACTTTTAACTACTCACATGGATGTGAATTGTATGAATTAGGTGTACACTTAAGCAATGCATTGTGTACTATTGTTGTTTGGTTAATCACTCATGTAATAGCGAGCTTGAAAATCTATTGAGCCCAACAAAGTGGCTTCAATGTAGCAAGCACCTCATGCATCAGTGAGTCAAGACATTTATTTGGGGGTTTGCATGACCCTCTCCCAAAAATGACATCATTCTCAAAGCTACTACTTAAGATGGATGCTTATTGAAACCCAAAGCAACTTACTTGTACCCAGCTTCTCAAGAGGATTACCACACAACCTACTTGTACCAAGCTTCTCAAGAGGATAGGTTGAGGAGTGTACTAGATAGCCTGCATGAACCAAGCTCAAAGGACTATGCTAGGGGACTATGTTCAGAGGACAATGTGGTGAACAATGCATTACATGAATTTATGCAATGAGGCTAAGTCTCCTCCTAGTGATCTAGAATTGTACACATGCTTTAGTCATTTACTAGAATTTCTTCAAGCTATTTTGATAGAAAAAGATATAGATAATTGCATGTTAGGCTTTAGATTTGCAAGCATTAATCACTACATAAAGGGCGTCATTAAATTTTTTTAGTTGTTATCTTTAAGATAACACACAAATTCAGGTGTATCCACCTATAGGTGGTCTGGAGCTGGCATTGACCATCCCTCTCTAATTGTTGGCCATTGCCCTAGTTACAATGTGGGAAACAAGAGTCCTACTTCACTTCTAGTGTCTTATACGATAATCTAGGCTATGGATCTTCAATCTTCATTAATCTCATTGGATTCATGATGCCAAAACTAGGCATGCCTAAGCACAAGTTGTTGACATTGGCACCTTTAAATATCAACAAGTAACCTAACGATCCATTGTTGGTATCTTATTATAAAAGTGTAGTTAACTCATCAATATTCAAGGACTCAAATAATATTCCTAATTATTATCTTGAACATATCTCTTTTAATTTTTTGCATAACATTGATGGCACTCCATCTTTTAATCTTTCTCTATTATTCATTTCAAGCTTTAAGTTTTTCCAACCTCACTTATGATTTGAAAAGTTTTATGAAAGTAATTTGGGTTTTATGAAAAGTTTTATGAAAGTAATTTCTTTGTTTCCATCTTGCTTTAACTTTGACATCTCTAGGATTTGGGTTCCTCCTTTTGAGGGTTGTTTGTTTTCTTGGATTTACCCTTCTCAATCTATGAGCTTTTTTCTTTTTACTTCTTTTGTGACTATGTTGCATGAAGTTCTTCCTTATCTTCACTCTTTTCTCCTTGGGCACTTCTTAGCTCCATTCCTTTGCAAAGCACCCACGTTCTTTGCATATAAAGGCTGTAACCAAGAAGAGAGAGAATTCTACATTGACTAGCAACTCAATCACATTAGGATCATTGATGCCAGGAGGCATATTCCATGGTGAAACAAGAGTCCTACTTCACTTCTAGTGTCTTATATGATAATCTAGGCTATGGATCTTCAACCTTCATTAATCTCACTGGATTCATGATGCCAAAATTAGGCCTTTCCTGTGCATGTATTTTTGGTCACACTATTACATGTTACTTGACTCACAACAATATACATAATGTACAAGATAATCAAATAAATTCCTCCATCATATGCTCAGTAATTAAGGTCTAATGCTAAAAATCTTGAAAACACCCAAATTCTTTAGAATCAAGCAACTACAGCTCCAATTTTACTACTTGGAAGCCTAGATCCCTTAGCAACTTTGCTAACTATTTCAATCTTAGGTAAATGAGCTTGCTTTTGCTCACATTAGTCACAACCCCAGATAGCTCTAGAAAACTTTCATACACTTTCATCAAATACATCCACTAGTTGCCTCTCTACTTGCACAATATTGGTAAGTTATTGTTGGCAAAGAATTGGGAGACCAAGTGTCTTCTTAATGGTATAGGAAGCCCCTTGCTTACTCCATGTCACTCAGCAAATTGAAACCACCATAAGCAAATTTTGCTGCACTGATTGAAGCTGAATGATCATCTCATGTCTCAATGACATCAAAGTTCCTAAATTCAAAAATTAAGCGTGCTCAAAGAAGTACTCTATAAGACAAACTCTTCAATAGCATAAGAAAAAATATATCTACCTCAAAAACATGAACTTTGAAAGTGAATTAAATGACCACCATGTTGACAAAGGAATGATAGACTGAATGTACAAGTCACAATAGCTACATAAATCCACAATGTCTAAGACATGCAAAAGCATAACTGAAGTTACAATGATCTTCATTTAATATTGGCCACTAGCACACCTTGAGCATGAAGATTGTAGCAAAGTTTCTCAAAAGATACAACCAACCTATACTGCCTTTGAATAATCTGTTGTCAACCGGCTTATGGATGTATGGTACGTTCCAAACTCTGGATGAGGTTGCAAAGCTCAGCAATTTGGAGGCGACAATCTGGAGGCAATCAACATATATAGCAGGAACTGCATCCTTCTTGCTCTGCAGCTTCGCACCATCTGGTTGCACATAAGAAGGTGAATGACATTGGCACTTGGTTCAAAGAGAGTGAGAAGTGGAAGAGAATAAAATGTTGATCCCCTTGCCGATAAGGCATCATCTCACATTAGCCCCCCAAAAATGAAGTTGAGCCTCATATATATCCTACTGAATTTGGAGGATCATGTATTAATAACTCCATCTAATGTTTAGAAAAGCTACCCAAATTATTAGGTCCATCTAGCCATAGATGATTGGTCATTAGGATTGAGGTATTCTCACGTTCCTTGATGGGATTTATTTTACTTATCTAATTAGCAAAGGTACCATACTATTACAACATAAAAAAGTAGCTTCCTTTTATTATCATGTTACATAGGGTCCATTAACACAACATCTAGCACATGACAAACACTTTGAAAAACAACATTCTATTGCACAAAAGATAATATATAAAAACACAATTCCATGAAGTAGTATAAAATCCATCTCCCTACAGAGAAAACAATTGTCTAGCCTAGGATATGAGCTTCCAACCCCATAAGATTGGGTTGTATGTGATTACACTACTTCTGTCAACAACACACAGTAGGGAACTTATTAACTTAGAGCCATGATAAGCTTCCCTCAGCATTAAAGGTATCCTATATAATAGGGTCACTTGGCCTTTTGCCTTCTCAAGCACTCATGTAATCAAAAACACCTATCTCCTAAAAGATTATGGGATCCCAACCCACTAGTGAGTATTTTGGCATCTTATAGGATGCTAAGGCATATTGGGATGGAAATGCCAATGGCTTGAACTACAATGATAAAAATTTTGTCAGATTGTTCCATGAAAAACAATAATTTTAGAGAATAATTTCAAAATATTTGTTATAATTAGACAAAATGATAATTTCATAGAGTAATTTTAAAATATTTGTAATAATGTTTTTTGGGGCCATAAATATAGTCGTTGGGATATGATCTTCACAGGTATATATGAATGGTCTTGCTAAAAATTCAAGTGTCTATTATTTCTAAGGGTAGAAAAGGGATATGATAGTGCTCATGAAATTTTTTGAGTTGTTCCAAGATTTTTGGGAGCTTTGAATTACCTTTAAGGCTTGACTTATAGGAATAAGGGCTAGAGCAAGTTAGGAGGGATTAGAGGGTAGCATAAATAGACTTGTCATGGATGTTACACTTGATGTTTGTTATGGCCACAAGATGATACTAGCTAAATAGGTGCCTATAGGAGAAGTTGCTACACAAGATTGCACACATCATAATTTTTGAATTGCCAAATGCATAGCAAAATTGAAATCCTCATGGAGAGTACATTAAGATCCTCTAGGGGTTCAGCCTCTCTTGTAGAGATTCAAACCTATGGTTTTTTACCCAACATGGAAGGTTTAAGATGTAAAGGAGAGAATAGCCCAACATGCTTTCCTCCCCTCCTTGCTTTTTATAGTGCTCTATTTTAATATTGGCCTTGTTGAGCATGTTCTTAGCACAAAAAGCATGCTTTTCTTTTAGCTCTCTTATTTTTTCTCAAAAGATAAATTCAAAATTTTTCCAATCTTAATTTGTTCTTCTTTTCCTCTTGTGTTTTCCTTTTATTATGATGCACTTTCAATGTTCCGTTGAGAATTTGCAAGAGTTTCTACATTGTTTGAATTATTTCACCTACCTTTGAGATTGGTGAGAATTTGATATGCTCCCATCAATACTTTTCTATGGAATTTCTCAACTTCAAACCCTAATAAAATGAGAATATCCAATGAGGATTTCTTTGTTTTGGAGCACTAGTTCTTTGTAAAGGTAATATACTTCCACCCTTGTAAGGCTATTTAGGTGTAGCCTTCTTGTTATTCAAGTCACCTCATAGTGAACCTTAAAGTAGCTTCCCATCTATCATGTTGCAAGCTTCCACATAGAGCTAGCTACAATAGTTGGCAATCACTAGAATCCTTGGTACTTATATTTTTGTGTTAAGACATGAAGTTTATAAGTTTAGTGCTAGTTTGAAAGGTGATAATATTTCATCATACAACTAGCAATGTAGTTTGCTTCATTTTCTATAGCCACATGTTTTGGGCAATGCAATTTAGCTTTTTCTCATTATGGCTACGCGCTTTGCCTTGGTGGTTATTTTTTTCCATGTGCACTTCCATGACCAATATGGTCATGCACTTGGTAATGTGCTTTCCTTTTTAATATGTCTATCTAATTTTCATGATGGGGTATATATGATTGTGTGGTTTTCTTGCCATGCACTTTGAATGTTTGCTCTTGTTGCTCATTTGGAAAGTACGGAATATGATGTTAGTGTGTGGAGTTTCTATTTAATCCATTGGTGCAATATGCTTTTTTCTCACTAATATAATCATGAGCTTTGCAATAAGATGGATGTCATAGCCATGATATATGCTTGGTCAATGTGGCCATGTACTTTGCTCAACATTGTAAGTGTTATTGTTGCTAAATGCAATGACTCTATTGTTGGGGCCACACAGTTTGTGTTATTCATGTGTACTAAACATCTTTCTTTTAATTTTCTTTTTTGTTATTGTGATTACCTTTCAACAATTGTGGTCTTGCTTTTGTGTCAATGTGAAAAGCTTAGCTGTGAGTAAGTATTATACAAATGTAAATGCCTAATCAATGAATATTTATTTACTAATTATACCTAGAAAAATCATGAGTTCCAAGTTAACTTGATATAATATCTATAATTCCCTAGTTAGAGGATAGTACTTGCTAGTTATGACTAGTAAAAAGTAAAATTTTCTAATTAGGTTGATATTATTACTAGTTATACAATAACTTGCTAGATAATGTTGCTAGATAGGGCTTCAATTTTCTAGATACTATCTAGGAAAAGGATGTTACTAGTTAGAAGAGACTAGTGATGGCAAAATTATCTAGTTATAACTAGAAAATTCTACATTCTTCCTAGTTTGGTTAGTAATCTTCTTAGTTATAATGTGAACTTTCTATATAGTAAGTGGTTTAGAGTTTCTTGTGACCTTTGTCCTTACCTTCTCGAAACCATCATTATCAACTTGAATTGAGAAATAGAGAATTGTGATAAACATCATCTTTATCTTATCCTCATTTTACCTTTAATTCCCTATTACATAAAAGTAGGGAATCACATCTTTATAATTCCTTATGTAGGGATTTTCAAAGGAATGTGGGGAATGGTCTATATTCCCTATTATAAGATGTAGAGAACGTAGGGACTTTCAAAGAAATGTAGGGAATGCTCTATATTCCCTATTATAAGATGTAGGGAATGCAATTTCCTAGTTATAGATGGGGAATACGTACTTGTCTACATAGGAAATATTGGAGAATTTCCTCTATTTCACCAAATTGCCTATGTGGGGAACGATTGAAAGTTCCTTGTGCTAGGGTTTCCAGCCGGACATGGCGCAGCTCAGCAATCACGGCGGCGCGGCAACAGATCAGGAGATTGAGAACGTTCGGCAAAACAGGATCGTGGTCTCCAGCACCAAAACGCCCCTCTTCTACGTCAATCTTGCCAAGGTACGACATCCTACTAACCCCCCCGGGCGTTAAAAGGAAAGCAAAAAACGGCCTCTTCTGCCGTTCTTTTTCCCTTTCTGCGCGTGCGTGCCTGTAAAAATCTCGAATGAAGCACGTATTCTGCAAAAATTGCGTGTGCCTGCGTGCACTCTGGAAACAGAAACACTAGAATTTTGCAATTGCGGAAATATATTTTCAGATTGTCCCCCACAATTGCGGAAACACTATAGAATTTTGCAATCTGGAAACAGAAACACTATAGAATTTTGCAATTGCGGAAATATATTTTCAGATTGTCCCCCCTCCCCCCACAATTCTCTCCTGTCAGTTTGAAATAATAGCGCACTCTCACTTGAGAGCTGCTTTCGGCTTTTCTAAAGCAAAATGCACCGGTCAGTGGTCAAGCAAGAACTACATATGCTTGTGGTCTCTGGGACTTTTGCTTTAAGATCATAACAGTGTACGAGCTGCTCGATGTGTCTGTTTTAGTGTTGATCTTTCAATGCAGCTCGGTGGACCTCAACTTGTTTTCATGTCAATTAGTATGCTGACAGTCTGATGAGATTGTGGACCTGCCAGAATAGGAATCTGTGTCTGCTTAGTAGCATGTACCCCTAATGGCTTTTTGTTTTATAATTACAGTGCCTTATGCAGCAACAGTATGATGAACTGGAGTTTTCTGCATGGGGAAAGTGTAAGCAATAGCCTATTATAATTTCTTGATTGTTCAAGCTCTGAAGTCTCTTGCTAGCATCCGTGTTTGCGAGGGTTTGTAACATTGCTATTGTCACCTGCTTGTAAAACAAGGCAAATAAATAGGGTAGTAACGTTTTTAAACAGACACAGGAGATGAAGGCCAAGAAGTAGACGTGATGATGCGGAGGGTTAATAGGAAAGGATAGGAAGGCCTTTTTGCATTGGCAACGTGGTGCTTATAAAGCTTTTCTATGCAGCGTTTGGAATATTTCTGACAGCCTTAGAGATCTTGACGAGCAGTGGACTTGCTGTTGTGAAGGGTAAGCAAAAGTACTCCCTGCATTGATCTCTGTGAAATGATGCCTTGGTCTAATGGTGAAGCTGCTGACATGATAGAGCTTTCTGAGTTTGTTTATAGCTGCTTCTTAATAAAAAGTTGCTCGCTCTTATGTTTCTGGCATCGTTTCGAACTTCGAATCTAGGAAAGGATTTGGGCCTTTCCCCTCATTATTGCTGTTCTTGACTAGGGAGCTAGTTGATCATGGCATGGTTCTTCAACTATAGAAGTTGCAACAATGTCTTGGTGGAACTTGTCAGCCAGATTTGCTGGTTGAGAGGCTAATGTAGATGCTTGTTCCATAAGTACTTTACTTTTGATTGTCTACTTTTGTGTTAGAAGCTAATATCATGGCTCATTTGCTCGATCACCATACCTACAACAGTATTTGCTTCCAGGACTGACCTTGTGAAGGCTCATGCATCTCTCAAAGTGATGAAATCTGCATGACTGGTTAATGTCTCTCTTAGGAAACTGATAGGAGCCTTACTTACCAGGTAGCTGATAAAGTTTTCACTTAAACAGTCTGCTTTGTAAGCTGGAGACAACTCAGGAGAGTCAGCAGTATTAGTTCACATTTAAAGCTCCTGTGATTGTAATGTCCTGCAGCTCAAATCTTCTCATACAAGCTAACAAGCATCCATCATCTTTATCTTTGATGGTGTATGGTGTATACTTCTATGTACTGATAATTGTGTTATGGTGTGACATGGCATATGGACTTTTCATATCTTTTACCGGTGTTTGCTACAGATATCTACTCATCTTTGATAGACATTAGGGATGAGGCACATGGTGGGATAGTGCAGCGAGTCAAGGTGAGCAACCATCTCATGGATGTGCTTTTGTTTTCCTGTAGCAGTGAGCCCGATGCTTTTCATTGCTCTTCTAAATGTTATTTATGGCTGCAACAAGTATGGCATCATCTCTGTAGCAGACTTGGCACATTGCTGCTCGTATTCTGTCAGTGTGGCTCAAGAACAAACAATCTGTTAGGGATTACTACATCTTTGCTTCCTTTGCATGTTGGTACTTTAACGTGTGAAATAACTGCTCTAGTCATGTAGTTCCTGAAGATTCAGGGTGGCATCCAGTATGCATGTGCTTGTTTGGTTCTTTGATGGGGTGGAGGGCAAATTTCTATATGAGGGTCACGGATACTTACCCTTTGGTAGTCCAGTGGTGGTTTTCGTCTCAGCTAAAGTTTATTCCTTGCAGTATGATTTTGTTCTGAAGAAATCAGAGCGATTTAACGAACTGATGGCTGCTGCAAATGATGAAAAGGGGACAGCAGATCAGTGCGAGGAGTAGCTAGCTGGCTTTGCTACTTGAAATCTTGTTTTCAGTTTGCTGTTAACTCCTATCATGTAAATGTTAGCTGGGATTCCTTATTGATTTTACAAATCAGTGGTGCAAGTAATACTAACAATGTGAATGACCGAAAATTACAGTGTTTCTCAGATAAGTCAGAGTTGTAGCATCAATGATTGTGGAAGTTAGAAGTGTTCTCATATAAAGGTTCAAATGCTGTTAAACAAGGAGTCGTACAGGTTTCACATTGTTTGAGCAGAATTCGCATCATTTATTTAATCTTGTTTTTCAATGACTTAAAACATTACTCGAAAGCTCCAATGTAGAGGTATGCTTCTGACTCGTGAGATATTGTAAGACGGTCAATAGACCCTGGAATCAAAATGATCAAAGTAAAAAGGTGACCCTACAACTTAACTGCTAAATGATATCCCACCTGGTGAAAATGCAACAATTTTTTTCTCCAACAGCTTTATTAAAGTCTTAGGTGAAACCACAATGGCAGACTAGCTTTTTGTCCATTGGTAAGGCCTGGGTTCCACCACACACACTGCGTGTGCTCCCCCTCCCCCCCCAAAAAAAACCACCAACACAATACCGTGCGCTCCATGTAAGATGAATGCTGGCTCAGTCAACTGTAAAAACATTTATTTGTAGTTCAGGAGATGGCCAAGGGAGTATATTTGTTTGCTCGGTCAAGGATCTTTCCCTTCTCATAGCAGACCATTTCAAGTCCCAATTCTCTACCCAAGCTTGGAGATGTTATTTGTGGGTTTCTATGTTTGTTGACCATTTATAATCACCCCTATACTATGAGAAAGGCCATGCAGTTCTCAGCTCACTGTACAAAGACTGGCAGGTACAGTGAAAGTCTATGCAATGTAATAAAGATTGCTGGTATACTTTTGGAATGTGGATAATCTCTAGTGAGAACAGTCAAACAGAGTTAAATGACAGCGATGGCATATAAATACCCCACATGTTGCCTTGGTCACAAAATTGTTCACTATTGCCTTGATGTGCAGCACAGACACTGCAAGCATGCAGCCTGGTGAATCAAATCAATTTTGTGCACAATACAGTTCTACATGTAACCAACAAAAGAGACCTAGATTTACATAGCCAGTGCACACATTTGTCTGTATTGTGCTGAAACGGATGAGTCACTCCAGAGAAGTAAATTAATGCAAGCAGATACAATTTAGTTCAGAGAATTGCAGCTTCCAATCGCTTCCAATGATAGAGCTCTCTTTTGCCATGCAACATCCATTTGGTGCATGCTTAAATATCTATGTACACCCATTATGTTATTGTTCCTTTCATGGGAGATTAATCTCGTGTGTAGGGACGCCCTCTACCATGGTTTTGATGATATTTAATTTAGGAGTATAACCAGATATATTAACACAAGAACTGACTAGTTATTATGCTTATTCATTGTTGCTAGCCTGTTTTGCACGACTCATTTCTTTGCTAAGGCTAGAATGGAGGTATCCTTGTAACCAGTGGCTACAAGTTAATTGTGTTTTCCATATAGTTAAATAAATATCTTAGTAACATTGCTGGTTGTGGATTTTAAAATATCGTCGCTCTCTTTGTTCATAGAGGTAAGGGTTGGAATTGTTGTGTGCTACTTCACAGCCGATAGCTCCAAATATGCCAAGGTAGATGATATAGAGAGAGATGAGGCAAGGAAGTAGGGAATGTGATAGGAGGAAATACATCATCATGTAACACTCTTTCTAATGACATTACCACATGACATTGTGAGAGGAAATATATCATGTAACACTCTTTCTAATGAAATCACACAAAGGACATGTTCTATCAATTGGAGATTTCAATATGAGGATGATGTGATGAGATAACTATTCTACAGTGGATTTCGAGGTGGTTTTGATACAATTGCCTATTATGGAGAAGGATTGTGTCATAAAGAAGTTGATACTTGGGCAACCCTACATTAAGGTTGGGAGCTATTGGAGTCAAGATCATGCCACCATCTCCTCATTTATGATGGGAAGAATTTTACAATCAGGTGCGCACACATATGCCTTCAACATGAATTAGAGAAATATAGTGCATTGTATATCGGGATCTTGGGAGGTAGCTTTTGCTCATACATGATGTGTTAATACCTCCTTTATATATCGAAGCATTTCACACGTACTAACTTTCCACTGCCACCCCCTCCCACATGCTTAGTCATCAACATCCGCCCATGGCATTATTGCTCCTTTCACACAAGCATAGCCACGTTAATTGGATATACTTACATCGTAACTTACTAATGTGTTGCACTCATTTGCCATTGCTAGCTTGTATCGCATCAATTCTTCTAAAGCCAAGCTACAAATTCTAGCTTGGCTTTAGAATGGTTGGTATGACCAATGTGGTGAGATGTGTGCATGTTGCAAGTGGCAAAAGGAGTTCGGGGAGATCTTTGAACGCAAAGCTCGATGCTCAAGTGTAGCCTTAACTCATTGTAAAAGATGTTTTAAGTGTAGTCATAACTCATTATAAAAGATGTGGACACAAGATAAAGGGTAGTAGCAATTGCACTAGCTACTCTTGAGTATCAACTTGAGAGGCTTAGAGTAGATATGAGAGCCATGATCCATATCCAATCTCACCTTTTGGCAAACTTATGTTGCATCCTTCTACCATATCTAGATTATCCCCCATCCCACCCCAAACAATCCCCCTTCCCCCATACTTAGACATCTATATCCACTTATCGTATTATTACTATTTCCACACTCCAGGGTAGTCACATATATGATGATGCCTTCTATCGTGGGCTTGATGATATCGAATCTAGAGGCACCACTAGATGAGCTTACATTGCAACTATAAATGTATTACACATTCGTATTGCTAGCTTCTCACATACCACATTCATCCTCTAAAGCCAAGCTAGGAATAATGCCCTAGAGTGGTGGTTATATGGTGAGAGTTGTGAGACGTGCGCATCTCAAATGGAAAAAGGATTTAGGGGGACATTTTGAAACTTGATTTTTGAATGTGGCGCAAACTCACTACAAAAGTGGCAACATAAGATAAGTAATACTAGAAATTACAGATTATTTTTTACCATCAAAACTTGAAGGAGGCTTGGAGATGGAATCGTGATCCCCACAACAGTAGCACCCCTATAATAGCAAACTTGATCCTAGATCCACCATTTTGACACTTTTTGCTTATAGCTTGCATTGAGAATTACTAGGATGCTACATTATGGAAGGTCCACAAATCATTTAGGATTCCAAGGGAGTTTTTCTCTTACAACTCTATTATCCCCATTCCACAAATTTTGGTGACCATAGGAATCTACCTAATTAGAGGACTATCAAAGTGTTACATATATTAACCAAGTATCATGGACCAACACTTGAAAATGAGCCCACGGACTCAATAGAGTAGAAGGGTGTTCAAGCCCTTGGATAGCTTGGTTTTTGCAGTAACTCTTGCTCTAGACCATATTTCTACTTGAAGGGGTCTGATTGATCAACTCATAAGGGTGTAGACTTTATCGATGCTTTGTGGATTTTGCAAAGTCTTTGGTATAGTCCAATTGGAGTATTTTTTATTGAGATTACAAATACTTAGGATACCATCAAAGATAGTATGGGGCATCATTGCATTGTATGAGTGAGTAGTAGGGAGGGTTAGATGCTTAGGTGTTCTATTAGAGGAGAGAGAAATCATGGAGGTGAAGCATGATACTTTTTGACACACTTATAAAAGCTTGTGTAGTTACAGATAGAGAAGGTGGGAGTGGTGCATCACTCTAGATTATAAGCCACTTTAGTATTATATGCCATCTTGATATTTTACTTAGGCAAGATTATAATGCCATATGTATGTTTATATATTTTTGTACACATTGGGCTCTTAATAAGTTTTGTGATAACTAAGGTGGTCTTTTACACATCCACCAAGAGGGTTACTACGAGAGATAATCATCACATACAAAGGCAACTAGGTGCATGTATAGACTCATTTTATACTTTGGCATCACTTTTACTAGCACAATGAGATATTTTTCATTGTTTAGGATCATTAAGACATTTTGATACGAGGATTTGCCAGACTACATACATGCAATGTAGTTGCCCATTTTCAATAATTTTACATGTAAGTACAATTATTTGATATATTATACATTCTTTCTATCATGTGTGTAATACCTATATGCACTCTTAGACTCTCCATTTATGAGTAGTGACAAATGGGGAGAATTTTTTTCCATTTTCTTTCTAGGTTGATCCATAGTAAATCGTCAATACCACGAGAGATTATCTAAGCAGGGCTTGCAACGTCCCCCATGCTAGTGGGGACCGTGTTCTAGACCATTTCACCTAAATTAGAGGAATTAGATCCATGAGCCTAGACAAGCTACCATGTCAAGCACTAGGGGCATCACAAAGTATTGCTATGCATAATTGCCACCTATCATAGTATGTTAGAAAACTAAAAGGGTTCTTAAAATGACGGCTATATATATATATATATATATATATATATATATATATATATATATATATATATATATATATATATATATATATATAGATGTCTACTCTTTTGAGCATGATAGGATCCAATGAGGACTTCCCAAATCTTAAACTCTCATAAGAGGAGAGAAATAGAGGTCCAAGATAGGATGTGATACGTACACATACTTGATAGACTCGGTTAGGTTTCATACCCACCAAGATGTACCATTACATATATCACCTCCTTGGATTCGTAGATGATAGGCTTGTTAGATGGCAAAGCTACATGGATAGTACATATGTTCTATGCTATGATGATTGCTATTAGCTAGGTTATAGTATTATCTCACACACATCACCCTTGAGATTGAGATATGTAGAGCATCACAAGTGATCAGTGAGGACAAGATATGTAAGGTTTGCTATCAAGAATTGAAGTTAGAGGAGCATTATGCTCATATATGCTCAATATACAATTGATTTTTTGTGTTCCTATTGGTGATGGAGTTCTCATGTAACCAATAGGCTACGAGAGAGAGAGAGAGAGAGAGAGAGAGAGAGAGAGAGAGAGAGAGAGAGAGAGAGAGAGAGAGAGAGAGAGAGAGAGAGAGAGAGAGAGAGAGAGAGAGAGAGAGAGAGAGAGAGAGAGAGAGCTTTTCCATGCACACAAATTGAAAGGTAGATTGAAAATGATAGGTGAGATGATAGTGAACCCTTTGAATCTTATTTAATGCCAAGTGGTCTAAAAGGTGTTCATACCTAGACACATACTTTTACACACAAAATTGTGTGTTCACACACAAGGATGAATAATAAGTAATAAATTTTCCATTGGGGTAATGTATGATTGAACTTGTGATATGAAACCTACAAAAAAAGAAAATGGGAATGTCTTACCTAGAAGGGGCAGTGTCTAATCCTATACGAATTCTAGAATGGAGATACAAAAGTGAGAGGGGTGCAACGTGAGGATAGTCACAACGTGGTTTTTGGACAAGCTCGAGGACCCAAAGTAAGACATGGTTTAGATATGTGTGTATGTAGCATAGAGGTTGATCAAAAGCGAGCGTGGCTTAGAGGCACTAGGCAAATGACCAGGGGTCAAATCTATGGATATAGCTTTTAGGCTCAAGTCAAAGGTCACATATGAAGTGATTACAATTCTCCCTCGAAACATAACTTCTTTGTGAATCAAAGGAAAGAAAATAGAAAGAAATAGAACTCGAAATAGAAAGAAATACAACTTGTTTTGGATTAAAATTTGAGCGAAAAATCCCACACATTTATTTGATATGCTTATGATAGGAATGTCTTAGCGCATGAGTGAGTGTGGCCAATGTCTAATTCCAACCACATTTTTATCAAAAGCGAGCGTGGCTTAGAGGCACTAGGCAAATGACCAGGGGTCAAATCTATGGATATAGCTTTTAGGCTCAAGTCAAAGGTCACATATGAAGTGATTACAATTCTCCCTCGAAACATAACTTCTTTGTGAATCAAAGGAAAGAAAATAGAAAGAAATAGAACTCGAAATAGAAAGAAATACAACTTGTTTTGGATTAAAATTTGAGCGAAAAATCCCACACATTTATTTGATATGCTTATGATAGGAATGTCTTAGCGCATGAGTGAGTGTGGCCAATGTCTAATTCCAACCACATTTTTATCTTTTGAAAAATTTTAAATTATTTTTATTTTATATTAATTTTTTTTAAAAAGATTAAAATTCTCTCTTAATGTTGATGTTGAGGGTGACATGGTGAATGTTTACCGCTTGCAAGAGTGTTGCCAAGCACTCAATGCTTGGTGAGTCATTTTTTACTCAATCTCAAAGGTGAGTGCTCCGATGGTTTTGATAGTATCATGAGGGGTCTTGATTGGATGTCGAACGGCTCTAATGCAAAAAGCCCCAAATTTTAGAGATGAACTTTAGAGAAAATTTAAAGTAAATAGAAAAACCCCAAATGTGTGAGAAATATCCCCTTTAAGAACTAGGTTGACGGTGCAGGTAAGTAAAGGACTATGAAGTTCCATATGCAAATCTTGCATGTTTGTTATGTAGCAGTTTACTGATGGTGTTTAGACGTGTGACATGTTTTAAAGTGAAGTACAATGTCGATTAAATACATGGAGAATCTCGAAAGGAGAATATGTATACTTCTATAGTTCGAGTCAATGATCATGAGTTTGAACATTCTCATTTTTTGCTGTGTTAAATTAGGTTTCTTCTCTTTAAAAAAACAACTTTTTACATCTTGTTGGGTGTCTGTATAGGTTATTGTAACTTGGCACAGTTCTATTTTTCTTATGGATGGTGGCCTCCTCAAAATTCCTAGCCTTGTATATGCTATCAACAATTTCTTCTATGTTAACCTTGAAATTATCCTTGAATGGTTGGAATGTTTCTAGGTCTTTCTTCAGTTTCTTGATGGGATTTCTTCGATGTTGTTGGATTCTTATCTCGATATTGGTCATTTGTCCTACGTATTCCTTGTCGTTTTTCTTACATCTTATACTATAGATGAAGTACTTGGTTTTATGTCTCTACCTTGGTGCTTTTGGAGGACTGGCTCGTGGGTTTTAGTTGCATACACTTCCGGATGATATGAAAGTATTTGAGTTGGTGGCAAGACTTGCAGTGGTTGAGGTTGCAAGTTTGGCACTAACAGAAGTTTGGTTTCTTCCTTGTTTGCTTCTATCTGCATTTTTGCAAGAAAAGTTGATATTGTTATTATTTTTTAAAATGTTTGAGAAGAATCGTTTTTGAGAACTTGCCTGTTACTATGTAGTTTATGTTGCTATAAATGGATTGCAGTTGGAACCATATTTTTGGATGTAGACATCTTTGCTCAAAAGGTATGTGACCTTCTCGATCGTTATTGCAGGATTGTCACGATCGTGATCGTAGTGGTTCTTTTATGACTTCTATCAATTGGTTGAGCATGATGTTAAATCCGTAGTGTAGCAGCTCAATTGGATATGTTCTGATACCCTTTGTTCTTATGTCCAAAAGTGTTTGGAGAATGTTGTTTGTAGCGGATTGTCAACCAAGTCTTCATACTCAACTTTGAGTTTGTCGAGTATATATCTTTGAGGAGTCCTGCATATTCAGTGCATATGACTTAGCATTATTATTTCAAGTAAGAATGAAGGTTGCGTAATCGGTAGAAGGTTGTGTACCATTTGCGATCTTGTCATTTGATGAAAGACATCGTTCGTTGTCAAGAATTTGAGTGGATGTGGCTATCAATTTTTGGTGATCGTTGTACATTGAGAAGCCATTGACGTATGTTGGTGGCTTTTGCCCGGCGACATTTGCCATTCTCATTTGGTTTGACGTTACGTACTTGTATTTCTGTGTATTTGCACGATGGTTCTCGATTTGACATTGGGTGTTCCTACGGTTTTGAATGTATAGCTAGAACATCTGCATGCATATGTCAATGTGGTTAGGGCAATGAGGATTAAAGTATGTACATCATTAAAGTATGTATGAAGGCCATGAGGATTCTTTTAGTTCAATGCCTTGTGGACAAAACATGCTTTCGCCATGTCATTGCCCGTAAATATGATCGCGTAGATGTCTTCTCTATCTATGCTTATATTGCAAAATCTCAAGGATTTGAAGCACTTCTTGAAGAAAAGCGCAAAAGAGATAATGATCAACCTGAAGGATCAAAGAAAGCAACTAGGAAGAGTGAGCCAGTTCTTCAGCCTTCTTCTTCAAGACTGGAGCAAAGCATAGCTGATGTGCAAAAGCCAAAGATGCAAGAAGACCAAAAGGGCTCAAAGTTAAAGGATTCGAAGCCGAAAAAGCAATTTGGATTCAAGCTGCTATCCGATATCGAGATTTCCACAAACTTGAAAAAGGTACTTGAATTTATACTTGGAGAAGTTTTGGGTATTGCCAAAAGAGAGTTCCATGATGTTATTATTGACATCATAAAAAGAAAGCGCCAAATTATTCAAGAACTATTGCAAGATATGATCCATCGAGAGGCTTTAGTTGTTGCCGAGGCTATTCTCTATGGATTAGAGATTGAGGAGGTTGATTCTCAAGAAGAGATCATCGAGGAATCTACAGATGGATTTCTATTTATGCAGTCTAAGAAATCTCTTCATCCTTTACTTCAGCCTGTGCAGTATGATGAGAGCAACGATGCACCTAGATTGGTGTCCCGAAGCCATTTTTCTCGAAGTCTTTGGGCTCGTGCGACTACAGAAACTATTGTTAAGCTTGGTGAAACTGAAACTCCTTGCGTTGCACTTTTGGATCATGGTTCCGAGATTAATGTAATTGTGCAAGGTTTATATGATACTGGTAGATGGCCAGTTTGATGTTGATCATGGTTGGCGCATGCGTGCGGCCAACAACACTGCAGGGGATTTATATGCTGCTTGCCTAAATTTGAAGATTTCCATTGGAGATGTGGGTGAGTCCTATCATTTCTTTATACAAAACTCTTGTTGCCTATGCATGGATCCAAAGCAAGGATGGGAAGAGAGCTGTTCAGTTCATGACTATTTGTATTAGTCATCAACAGAATAAAGATTCCTTGAGGGGTTCCCCTCTTCCAGTAGGAGAGCCAGTTTTTTGCTAGATACCACTGTCTTGCGAGACGATGGTGGTACAAGTCAGGGGAAGCTCTCGCCTCTTGGCATCAACAGTTTTTCCTCATGTGTTTATGGTGTATCCATTGAAAGTACTTTGTGTTTTCAGCATATTTTTTATATGCATAGAGCTGCTATGTAGTATGTAAAAAGAAAAGAAAAAGAATTAATGATTGTAGGTGTTTTGCAGGAAGAAGATCGGATAGATGGTCACTATGATGGCCTTTCATGCTCAGATACCATGGAAGAACTTTTGGTTTTGCTAAATGCTAATAATCAAGAGATGTCATATGTCTTACACGTTCATTCTCTGGTGATGTATTGTGAGATTGCTGATTTCATGCTTTAAAAGAATTTAGGTGCTGAGGATTCTTAGCAAAAAGTATTCCTTGCCGACATAATTCAGCAAAAAGATTTGGGTGTTGCTGTTTGTACACAGCAAAATTTGTGCTTTCGAGGGTTTTCTCATCATGAGGTGAAATCTGCAGGTTGTAGCAATGAAGCCTGAGTTCAGACAAAATATAAGACAATTGGCAAGAAGGTTCAACCAGTTTGCAGGAGCACTACCTTTGGACAGTGATGAGATGATTAGAAGAGCTGCTAAGAAACCTCCTTTGCGAGATGCTTCAAGTATTGGACATAAGTTTTCAGCTAAGACATTGAAAGAGATGAAGATTGGGACTGAAGATTTCCTACTTCTTGGAGAGGTAAGATGTTTTGAAGAGATGCTATGCAAACATGAATTTTTTTTTGCTTTCTTTTCACATGAGATTGGATGTGTTGATCCTAGGGTTGTGACGCCTATGGTTATTTTTACCATTCCGCATGTTCCTTGGAATCTACGGCCAATTCTTGTACCGAGGGCTCACTTGCCAAAACTGATAGAGCTCTTGAATGAGTGGATCAGGATGGGAATTCTAGGGCCATCTTCAGCTCCATATTCCAACAGGTGGTTCACAATTCCTAAAAAGAATGGGACACTCAGATTCATACAGGACCTACAGCCAGTAAATAAGGTCACTATTCAAAATGTTGGTGCAGGGCCTATTGTGGATGAGTTTTCTAAGGCTTTTGCTGGACCTGCTATCTATTCTCTTGGTGATCTTTATTTGGGATATAATTAGTTGCAGCTTGCCCTTGAAAGCAGAGATTTGACTATGATGAAGACACCTTTAGGCCTTGTCCGAATGTGTATGATTCCACAAGGAGCTACTAATTTGGTTGCTCATATGATGAATGGGATGAACAAGGTTCTACGAGATTTTATCTATGAGCTTACTATGCCTTTCATTGATGACTTACCTATCAAGGGTTGTATGGAAGAAGGTAAAGATGATTCTTTAGATGGCCATGGTGCAAATTCTTTGTGACTTCACATATTCAAGATGTTGAGAAGATTCTTTGTAGACTGGAAGAAGTGAATTTGACCTTGTCACGGTTGAAGTCTATTTTTGGTGCCAGAGAAGTTCTGATTGTTGGTCATATGTGTGGATATTATGGCAAGAAGCCTTCTCCTATGAAGATTGATGCCATAGAAAAGATTGTGGAGACTTGCTCCTTTATTTCGGAGGTTCGCAGGTTTCTTGGAGATTTTGCATTTTATCTTATTTGGATTCCTCACTTTGCTCATATTGTAGATGATCTTTATCAACTCTTGAGAAAAGGACAATGTTTTTCTTGGGAGATGAAACATACTAAAGGCATGCAGAAATTGAAGAAATTATTGAGAGTCACTCCGACTCTTCGAAAGGCAAATTATGAGTGTGGAAGACCTATTATGCTTACTGTTGATACTAATCCTATTGGCATTGGATGGGATATTGGCCAAGATGATGCAGATGGGAATAGGTATGCTATTCAGTTTGGGGCGAAAGTCCTAAATGAGCGACAACGAAGGTATCCACAAATTAAAAGAGAGATCTTGGGAGTTGTTACGGCTCTCAAGAATGATAGAGATAGCACTTTATTGGAGCTACTGTGGTGGTTGAAATAGATTGTTTGCCTCTTCTAGGTATGATCATGAGTTGCTCTACTCCAGATATTGCCATGCTTAGGTGGTTTGGGTACATAAAATCCATGAACCCTGAGTTCAGGCACATAGTAGGTAAAGACAACCCAGTAGCTGATATGCTTTCACGAGCGAGGTATGAAGATATAGATTTTTCTTGCCATGGCATTGGGGGGGGGGGGGTTTTGTGCCATGCCTGGGGGGGGTTCATGGGGTTTCCATGTCTTGGGGGGGGAGGGGGCCTTGGGTGGAGTGGCTTTTTTTTTTGGGGGGGGAGGGGTGGGGGGAACGGACTTGGGTGGAGTGGGGGTTTTTTTTTTTTTTTGGGAGGATGGACTTGGGTAGAGTGGGGGTTTTTTTTTTGGGGGGCAGGGGGTTGGGTGGAGCGGGGTTTAAGGGGGAAGGTGCACCATGTCGTGGGGGGTGAGGTGAGGTGGGGTGGGGTGGGGTGGGGTGGTGTGAGGTGTTTTGGGGGGGGGGAGGGCGGGGGGGTTGGGTAGAGCGAGGTTTTCTTAGGGGGAAGGTGCACCATGTCGTGGGGGGGTGAGGTGAGGTGGGAGGGGGGGGTTTAGGGTGGAGTGAAGTTTTTTGGGGGGGTGAGGTGTGGTGGGTTGAGCAGGGTTTTTTGAGGTGAGGTGAGGTGAGGTGGGGTGGGGTGGGGAGGGGGGGGGGATGAGGGTGTGATGTGTCGTGGGGGGTGAGGTGGGTTGAGCGAGGTTTTTTGAGGTGAGGTGGGGTGGGATGGATGGAGTGGGTTTTTTTTTTAGGGAGGGGGGGTTGTGCCATGACTTGGGGGGGAGTGCGGGGGGTTGGGTGGAGCGCAGTTTTCTTAGGGGGGGAAGGTGCACCATGTCGTGGGGGGGTGAGGTGAGGTGGGGTGGGATGGTGTGAGGTGAGGTGAGGTGGGGAGGGGGGGAGGGTCAGGTGGAGTGGAGTGGAGTGGGTTTTTTTTTTGGGGGGGGGGGGTGAGGCGGGGTGCGTTGAGCGGGAGTTTTTTGAGTTGAGGTGAGGTGGGGGGTTTTTTGAGAGGTTGGGGGAGGGGGATGAGGGTGTGCCGTGTCGTGGGGAGGTGAGGTGGGGTGGGGTTGTGCCATGTCGTGGGGGGGGGGGACGGGGGCTTAGGTGGAGCGGGGTTTTCTTAAGGGGGGAAGGTGCGCCATGTCGTGGGGGGTGAGGCGAGGTGGGGTGGGGTGGGATGAGGTGAGGTGGGGAAGGGTTGGGGGTTTTTTGAGAGGTGGGGGGGAATGAGGGTGTGCCATATCGTGGGGGGGGTGAGGTGGGTTGAGCGGGGTTTTTTAAGGTGAGGTGGGGTGGGATGGATGGAGCTAGGTTTTTTCAGGGGGTTTCCATGTCGTGGGGGGAAGGGGGGGACTTGGTTGGAGCAGGGTTTTTTTGGGGGGGGGGGAGACTTCGGGGGAGTGGTTTTTTTTTTTTGGTTCGGGGGGGGGGGGGGGGGTTTGGTTGGTGCCATGTCATGGTGGGAGGGGATTGAGTGCCATGACATAACATGACCCCCTTCCAAACAGAGCATGGCACGACACGATGGGACCCCTCCCCAATGACACGACACAACGTGCCGCACCCCCCTTCCCCTCCCCAACATAACATGACATTCCTCCCCCCATGACACGACACGACGCAACGCGCCCCCCTCCCCCTCCCCCTCCCCAACATAACATGACATCCCCCCCCTCCCCATGACAGGACGCGACACGACGCGATGCGCCCCCCTCCCCCTCCCCAACATAACATGACATCGTTCCCTCCCCCTCTCCCTCCCCCCCCCCCCCCCTCCCCCAATGACACGACGCGACGTGCCGCGCCCCCCTCCCCCTCCCCAACATAACATGACATTGCCCCTAAACCCTAAACCCTATGATACGACACGACGCGACGTGCCCCCCTCCCCCTCCCCAACATAACAGGACATTGCCCCCGCCCCCCCCCCCCCCCCCCCCCCCCCCCATGACACGACACGACGCAACGCGCCCCCCTCCCCATCCCCAATATAACATGACATCCCCCCCTCCCTCGCCCCCCCTCCCATGACACGACGCAACGTGCCGCGCCCCCTCCCCAACATAGCATGACATCCCCCTCCCCTCAACACACATACACACCCATCACGACGGGTCTTTCCCCCCCCCCTCCCCCCCGCCCCCCCGAAAAAAAATCGGCCCCTCCTCGACCCCCCCTTCCACAACACACACCATGTCACGACGCGACACGCCCTCCCCCCCTCCAACATCCGTCTTGTTGCGCGAGGAGTGCCTCCTGAGCAAATGCCATGTACCCCTCGCCAAACGGTTAGGCTCAAGCGACTTGTGGTGATCCTTCCGAGGACATCGCGTCGTGGCGGTCAACATGAGCCCACAACGGCGGTGAGGAGCGAAGAGCGGTGCCTTGAACATGTGTCTCCTTGGTGACGAGATTGTGTTCGAGCTCCATGGTTCTCAATGCTAACAGCGAATCTCGTCGTGAATATTGTGCGGCTTGTATCGATAAGGATGGACCGAAACCGATGGAACGATGTGATCGAGGTGCTTCTTCATCGGCGGGGCTTGTTCCCGGTGGGGTTGAGTACACCTCATGATGGGCTCTTGTTGACGCAAAAGGGTGGAATGGATGAGCGTCTCCATCGTCTTTCGACTCAACACGAGCTCGGAATGTGGTAGACAAGACAACGCGGAGCATGCCTCGTGGGTGGTGGTGGCGATGGCCGATGCATGTGCTCGTGTGCGGCTTTGTCCACGGTGGGAGATGAAAGCATGCCCTCGTCCCATCCCCATTTGTCGTTTTCTTTTTCTCCCCATAAACTCTCGAGCCTTTGTGCTCCTCCCCTCTTTCTCTTTACATCAAGAACAACACATTGGTGATGAGGTCGTGCCTTTTTGCTCTGCAGCCACACTTGATGTGGAGTTAGAAGGGGCAGCAACAGCGGTGCTGCTCGTGTGACAAAAGATAGCTACCCAGTTGATCCTGAAAGTAGTTATATGCTTGTCTCAAAGATTAAGCCATGCATGTGTAAGTATAAACTCTCTTGTACTGTGAAATTGCGAATGGCTCATTAAATCAGTTATAGTTTCTTTGATGGTACCTTGCTACTCGGATAATCGTAGTAATTCTAGAGCTAATACGTGCACCAACTCCCAACTTCTGGAAGGGACACATTTATTAGATAAAGGGCTTTCCCGATAATGCGGTGAATCATGATAACTTCCCGAATCGCACAGCCTCAGCGCCGGCGATGCTTCATTCAAATTTCTGCCCTATCAACTTTCCATGGGAGGATAGAGGCCTACCATGGTGGTGATGGAGAATTAGGGTTCGATTCTGAAGAGGGAGCCTGAGAAACGGCTACCACATCCAAGGAAGGCAGCATGCACGCAAATTACCCAATCCCGACACGAGGAGGTAGTGACAATAAATAACAATACTGGGCTTTTACAAGTCTAGTAATTGGAATGAGTACAATCTAAATCCCTTAACGAGAATCCATTGGAGGGCAAGTCTGGTGCCAGGAGCCGTGGTATTTCCAGCTCCAATACCGTAGATTTAAGTTGTTGCAGTTAAAAAGCTCATAGTTGGATCTCGGGGTGGGGCATGCGGTCCGCCTCCTTTGGTGTGCACTGATCGCCCCGCCCTTTCTGTCGGAGACGCGCTCCTGGACTTAATTGGCTTGGATGTGGATTCGGTGATGTTACTTTGAAAAAAATAGAGTGCTCAAAGCAAGCCTATGCTCTGAATACATTAGCATGGAATAACACGATACGACTCTGGTCTTATTGTATTGGTCTTTGGGACAAGAGTAATGATTAATAGGGATTGTTGGGGGCATTCGTATTTCATTGTCAGAGGTGAAATTCTTGGATTTATGAAAGACGAACTACTGTGAAAGCATTTGCCAAGGATGTTTTCATTAATTAAGAACGAAAGTTGGGGGACTCGAAGATGATCAGATACCATCCTAGTCTCAACCATAAACGATGCCGACTAGGGATTGGCAGATGTTATTTTGATGACTTCGCCAGCATCTTATGAGAAATCAAAGTTTTTGGGTTCCGGGGGGAGTGTGGTCGCAAGGCTGAAACTTAAAGGAATTGAGAGAAGGGCACCACCAAGAGTGGAGCCTGCGGCTTAATTTGAATCAACATGGGGAAACTTACTAGGTCCAGACGTAGTAAGGATTGACAGATTGAGAGCTCTTTCTTGATTCTATGGGTGGTGGTGCATGGCCGTTCTTAGTTGGTGGAGTGATTTTTCTGGTTAATTCCGTTAACGAACGAGACCTCAGCTTGCTAACTAGTTACACGAAGGATCCTCTTCGTGGCCAACTTCTTAGAGGGACTATGGTCGTCTAGGCCATGGAAGTTTGAGGCAATAACATGTCTGTGATGCCCTTAGATGTTCTAGGCCGCACGCGCGCTACACTGATGAATTCAACGAGTTTACCACCTGGGCCGAGAGGTCTGGATAAACTTTTGAAATTTCATCGTGATGGGGATAGAGTTTACCCGCACGCAATGACTCTCAGCAAAACGGATATTTTGGCTCTTGCAATGATGAACGCAGCGAAATGCGATACGTAGTGTGAATTGCAAAATTTCGCAAATTATTGAGTCTTTGAACGCAACTTGCACCCGTGGCTCATCCAAGGGCATGCCTGCTTCAGCGTCCCTAACTCCCCTACACCCTCTCCCCTTCTTCGGGGAAGGGTGGAATTGGCAGCACCATGTGGTGACGTTGCTCCGCAAGGGTGGTTCGTCTCCTCGTCAAGGTGGTGGCTATTTGCAGGTGCCTCTTCTAGGGTGCACATGTCGGATCGCGCTCCTTGGAACTGGGGCTTGCCCTCGGCGACCAGAAATGGAACTCGGACCTTAAATCAAGCAAGGCTGCCCGCTGAGTTTAAGCATATCACTAAGTGGAGAAAAAGAAACTAACTAGGATTTCCCTAGTAGCTGCGAGCGAACCCGAAAGTACCCAACTTGGAAATTGCATAGCTTTTTCGTGCGAATTGTAGTCTGGAGAGACGTCTTCTACGGCGGACCGAGCCCAAGTCCCCCTGGAAAGGAGCGTTAGAGAGGGTGAGAGCCCCGTCGAGCTCGGACCCTGTCGCTCTACGAGGCGCCGTCAATGAGTTGGGCTGTTTGGGAATGCAGCCCTAAGTGCGTGGTAAATTCCATCCAAGGCTAAATATGGGAAAAAGACCAATAGCAAAAGTACCGTGAGGGAAAGATGAAAAGGACTTTGAAAAGAGAGTTAAAAAGTGCTTGAAATTGTTGGGAGGGAAGCGAATGGAGGCCGCGGGTGCGCCCCGATTGGATGCGGAATGGTGCGAATTGGTCCGCCGCTCGATGCAGGGCGCTGGTCAGCATGGGCCGGTGCGGCGGGACAAGAGCGGGCTTTAGATGGCTTGCCGATGCCGTCGCGTCGATCAAGGAACGAAGCGTGCGCCACTTGTGGCAGGCTTTGCACCTGCACGCTCGGGACGCTGGCGCTTTGGGCTTTCCATTCGACCCGTCTTGAAACATGGACCAAGGAGTCTAACATGTACACGAGCCGGTGGGTGGCAAACCCATGGAGGTGCAAGGAACCTGACAGGTAGGATCCCCTTCACGGGGTGCACCATTGACCGACCATGATCTTCTGTGAAAGGTTTGAGTGGGAGCATACCTACTGGGACCCGAAAGATGGTGAACTATGCCTGAGCAGGGCGAAGCCAGAGGAAACTATGGTGGAGGCTTGTAGTGATACTCACGTGCAAATCGTTCGTCAGACTTGGGTATAGGGGCGAAAGAATAATCAAACCATCTAGTAGCTGGTTCCCTCTAAAGTTTCCCTCAGGATAGCTGGAGCTCCTTGCAGTTTTATCAAGTAAAGCGAATGATTAGAGGCATCGGGGCTGAAAAACCCTCGACCTATTCTTAAACTTTAAATAGGTAAGCAACCAGGGTTGCTCGATTGAACCCCGACGCAGAATGCGAGCTCCAAGTGGGCCATTTTTAGTAAGCAGAACTAGCGATGCGGGATGAACCAAAAGCCAGGTTATGGTGCCGAACTGCGCACTAACCTAGATCCCACAAAGGGTGTTGATTGATTAAGACAGCAGGATGGTTGTCATGGAAGTCAAAATCCGCTAAGGAGTGTGTAACAACTCATCTGCCGAATCAACTAGCCCCGAAAATGGATGGCGCTGAAGCGCGCGACCTGTACCCGACCATCGGGGCGAGTGTGAGGCCCCGATGAGTAAGAGGGCGTGGGGGTCGTGGCGCAGCTCTCAGCGCAAGAACGAGTGAAACGGGCCCCAGTGCAGATCTTGGTGGTAGTAGCAAATATTCAAATGAGAACTTGGAAGACCGAAGTGGAGAAAGGTACCATGTGAACAGCAATTGGACATGGGTTAGTTGATCCTAAGAGATGGGGCAGTCCTGTGTCAAGGGCGCAATGTGCACCGCTCATCGAAAGGGAATCGGGTTAATATTTCTAAACCGGGACATGGCGGTGGAGGGCAACGTGATCGAATCCGGAGACACCAGTAGGGGCCCCGGAAAGAGTTCTCTTTTCTTTTTAACAGCCCGCCCACCCTGAAATCGGATCACCCCGAGATAGGGTCCAGCGGCTGATAAAGCACCACACGTCTCGCAGTGTCTGGTGCGGCCCCGACGGCCTGTGATAATCTGGAGGAGGGAATGCCGATCACGCCCGGTCGTACTCATAACCGCATCAGGTCTCCAAGGTGAATAGCCTCTCGTCGATAGAACAATGTAGGTAAGGGAAGTTGGCAAAACGGATCCGTAACTTCGGAAAGGATTGGCTTTGGGTCTAGGGGTCTACTTCTTGACCTCGGAGGCTGTCGAAGGTCTGCCCGAGTTGCCCCAATGGGCGAGGGCGGACCTCTGTGTGCCGATCGGGTGACGGGGACAGAACGTCGTCCCTCGCGGGGCGGCCCTCCCTAGGTGGTGAACAGCCGTCTCAGAACTGGTATGGACAAGGAGAATCCTACTTTTTAATTAAAACAAAGCATTGTGATGGTCCCTGCGGATGTTGACGCAATGTGATTTTTGCCCAGTGCTCTGAATGTCAAAGTGAAGAAATTCAACCAAGCACTAGTAAATGGCGGGAGTAACTATGACTCTCTTTAGGTAGCCAAATGCCTCATCATCTAATTAGTGACACGAATGAATGGATTAATGAGATTCTCACTATTCCTATCTACTATCTAGCAAAACCATAGCCAAGGGAACGGACTTGGAAGAATCAGCGGGGAAAGAAGACCCTCTTGAGCTTGACTTTGTGAAATGACTTGAGAGGTGTAGAATAAGTGGGAGCCTTTGGCGTAAGTGAAATGCAACTACTTTTAACGTTATTTTACTTACTCTGTGAGGTGGAGGCTCTGCTCGGCCCCTCCTTCTAGTCTTAAGGCACACTCATGTGCCGATCCACGCGGAAGACATTGTTAGGTGGGGAGTTTGGTTGGGGTGGCACATTTGTTAAAAGATAACGTAGGTATCCTAGGATGAGCTCAACGAGAACCGAAATCTCGTGTGGAACAAAAGGGTAAAAGCTCATTTGATTTTGATTTTCAGTATGAATACAAATTGTGAAAGCATGGCCTATCGATCCTTTAGTGTTTCGAAATTTGAAGCTAGAGGCGTTAGAAAAGTTACTACAGGGATAACTGGCTTGTGGCAACCAAGCGTTCATAGTGACGTTGCTTTTTGATCCTTCGATGTCGGCTCTTCCTATCATTGTGAAGCAGAATTTGCCAAGTGTTGGATTGTTCACCCACCAATAGGGAACGTGAGCTGGGTTTAGACCGTCATGAGACAGGTTAGTTTTACCCTACTGATGAGCAGTGCCGCAATAGTAATTCAACTTAGTACGAGAGGAACCGTTGATTCATATAATTGGTCATTACGCTTGGTTGAAAAGCCAGTGGCGCGAAGCTACCATGTGTAGGATTATGATTGAACGCCTCTAAGTCAGAATCCATGCTAGACGTGGCGCTCTCTATCTCTCTGGTTGTTACTCGATTGATAGTAGGGGCGCTTGGCGTCCCCAAGAGCATGTGTTGAGAGTCTCCCTTGAGATGCCGAAAGTGGTTACCACGAGGACTCTGAATGGAAATTCTAAATGATTGGGGAGATGAATCCTTTGCAGACGACTTAAATATGTGGCTGGGTATTGTAAGTGGTGTCAAGATTGTGGGAGAGAAGGAAGGAGTCTCGCTTGAAGCTTTCTTGCTTGCACAATGGGGGAAGACACACAAGGGTGGAGGCTGAAAACAGTTTTCCTCTTCTTAGTTGTGTAAGCCAAAAGAACTCTCGTACAAAGAAATAGAAGAACCCTCTATATGGGTCTCAAACCAAACTCAACTAACTAAGGTGGCATACTAACTGAGCCACGAACTAGAGTAGATAAGGATAGCTATCATGTAGCTATTATTCATGGGCGGTGTACCAACCGCATCTGCAACTGACACGTCGGTGACATAAATGCACAACGGTCACCCTGGCGTATCACGAGTGGAGCTCGATAATTCAACACTCCCCCTCGAGCTCAATCCCAATTCCTGCACACCAAGCAGGTCTCTAAACTTGCGCAGCTTCTCTGCGCCCAATGCCTTCGTGAATATGTCAGCTACCTGATCCTCTGTGCTGACATAAACTAGATCAATAAGACCTAGTAAAACCCTCTCTCGCACATAGTGATAATGCACCTCAATGTGCTTTGTTCTAGCATGATAGACTGGGTTATTTGCCAAGTGTATACTACTCATGTTGTCACAATAAATGACAACTGGTCCATCTGTAGACTGATGCATATCATAAAGTAGCTTATGCAACCAAGCTACCTCACATGCAGCCATTGCTGCACCCCTGTACTCAGCCTCTGTGCTCGACAAGGCAACTGTAGGCTGTTTCTTGCTGCTCCAAGTGACTGCAGCACTCCCAAAAAAGAACACATATCCACTGGTAGATCGTCTATCAGAAATACTACCAGCCCAATCAGCATCAGTGTATCCATGCAACTGTATCTGAACCCCAGTCTCATAAAATAGTCCATACTGCAATGTGGACTTCACATACCTGAGTATGCGTCTAGCTGCATCCAAATGCGGTTTCCTTGGAGCCTGCATAAACTGACTTACCAATCCAACAGCATAGCTCAAATCTGGCCTGGTAATAGTCATATAAATCAAGCTTCCTACTATGCGTCTGTACATAGTAGGGTCTTCCAGAAGCTCACCTGCATCTGCGCTTAGCTTCACATTCTGCTCCAAAGGAACTGAAATAGGCTTACAGCCTGTCATCCCATATTTGGACAGCATGTCCAATCCATACTGCCTCTGCAAGAGCTGTATCCCACTTGGTGATCTAATCACCTCAATGCCCAAGAAATAACGCAGCTCTTCCAAATCCTTCATCTCAAACTTCTGCTTCAATAGCATTTTCACATGAAGGATATCTTCATCACTGTCACCTGTCATAATCAAATCATCAACATAAATGACAAGTAGCATAATACCTTTCTCTGTTTTTCTCACATAAAGTGAGAAATCTGCCTTGGAAATCTGAAAGCCAATAGTGACAAGATACTGTCCTATCTTGTCAGACCATGCTCTAGGTGCTTGCTTCAAGCCATACAAGGCTTTCTTCAACCTGCAAACAAACTCAGGATGAACATCATGCACATAACCTGGTGGCTGCTCCATATAGACCTCTTCTTGCAAGTCACCATGCAAGAAGGCATTCTTTACATCCATCTGATGTAAAGACCATTCCTTTGATGCAGCCATAGCAATGACTGCTCTTACGGTTGCCATCCTTGCAATCGGACTGAATGTTTCTTCATAGTCAATGCCATATGTTTGTGCATACCCCTTGACTACTAATCTTGCCTTGTATCTGTTCACAGAACCATCTGCATTGTGCTTCACCTTATAAACCCACTTACAGCCAATTGCATTCTTACCTTTAGGCAAAGGTACCAATTCCCATGTAGCATTTGCTTCCAAGGCATCCATTTCTTCATCCATGGCTTTCTCCCATTTTTCTTTTCCCATGGCTTGCTCAAAAGAAGTGGGTTCTGGTTCCTGTATCACCTTGACCATATATGCATAGTGAATGGCTGTAAATCCATCATATTTCAGCCTATCCACAGGATACCTAACTCTGGTAGACCTGCGCAAAGTGGGTTCACTCCCAGGTGCTCTCAAAACATCCCTGGTCTTCCTTACTCCAGGTGTAACAATAGAAGGAATACCCAACTCATCATCAATGCTCTGTTCTGAGCCACTGGATTCACCATCCACATAAGAGTGACCTGCATTCACATCAAACATGGGCTGATCTACCTTCTCTTTTCCTTTTCGTGATACCTGCATACCACTATTTGCGCTGCCTTCAGAAGATTCTCCTGATCTCAATCTGCCTGTCCATGGCGAAGAATGTGAACCACTACTAGAGGACGCTCCAGGTCCACTAATATTTTGTGACTGCTGCTGTGAATTCTGTGCAGCATTACCATTCTGTGCATCTACATCATCAATCACATTTACTGGTTTATACCAGCTACTCATCTCATCAAAAACAACATCTCTGCTCACTGTAAACTTACGAGTAGAAGGGTTATAGCATCTATACCCTTTTTGCTGCAGAGAGTAACCAATAAAGATGCACTTCTCAGCTTTTGGATCCAACTTGGATCTCAACTCATCTGGCACATGTACATAGGCAATGCAACCAAAAATTTTCAAATGAGAAATATCTGGTTTCCTACCAGTATACCTCTCCTCTGGAGTTATTCCATGTATTGCTGCAGTGGGAGTCCTGTTCATTATGTAGACTGCTGTAGCAACTGCTTCAAGCCAATAAAAATCTGGCAGGTCTTTTTCATTGAGCATGGCACGAGACACCTCTCCAATATGTCTGTTTTTTCTTTCTGCAATTCCATTTTGCTGTGGGGTATGACTGCATGAATATTGCTGCTTTATGCCATGCTCCTGCAAGAACCTTGCAAACTCATTTGAGAGGTACTCTCCCCCTCCATCTGACCTTAGGCATTTTACTTGCAGGCCTGTTTCTTTTTCAACCATAGCTTTAAGAGTTTTAAAATGCCCAAAAACTTCACTTTTCTTTTTCATAAAATACACCCAAACTTTTCTGCTATAGTCATCAATAAAACTGACAAAATAATGACAGCCTCCAAGAGATGCAGCTTTAGTAGTCCACACATCAGAGTGGATTAATTCCAATGGCTTCTTACTCTCTTGAACATGTCTAGGAAATGGTTTCCTTGCCTGTTTTCCAAACTGACAGGCTTCACATACCTTATGCATTTCTGCAACCTTGAATTTAGGCAATCCTGCAACAATATTTTGGGCCTGCATTGATTTAAGTCACTGTACATTAACATGACCAATGCGTTTATGCCAGATATCAATATCTGCAACTACACCGGTCCCATGTGCAAACATTGCTGCACTCAATTCAGACATGTCTGCATCCAATGTAAACATTCTGCCCTTCTTCTTTCCTTTTGCTATCAAGCGACCTTTATTTTTCATATCCTCAACAAAGCATCCATGAGGATTAAATCTGACCTGCAAGCCCTATTCAACCATTTGACCAACAGAAACCAGATTCTTGGTGATATTCGGGACATGAAATACATCGGACATGTATTTCTTTTTCCCATCCTGCATAGACAAAGGAATTTTTCCAATCTGCACAATAGGATGTGCAGTATCATCACCAGTCTCCACAAATCCTGGTTTTTTCATTTTCCTTGCATCCTCCATCCATTCTGCATGACCTGTCATGTGGTTTGATGCACCTGAGTCAACATACCATACATCATTGCTTTCTTCTACACTTGTCACAGAATTGTTCATGTGCTGCACCATGAACAAATGCTCATTTCTGTCATCACCCTGTCTACTAGAAGATGCATAATTCCCTTGTTGCAGTTTTCCATTCATAATGTCATTCTGCTTTTTATAGCAGTCTTTAGCCATATGACCCATTTTACCACAGTAGTAGCATTCAACATTACTGTTTGCATTTTGGCCTCTTTGCCATCCACCACGACCTCTTTGGCTCCCCCTGCCTCTAGAGTTACCACGTCCTCCTCCATAGGACTGGTTTTCTTGAGTTTGCTGCATATTCTGATTTCTACCACGGCCTCCAAATCGGCCTCCTCTACCTCTGCCTCTACCTCTTCCAGCATTTGAGTAGAAGACAGTTTCTTTTGAAGTTCCTCCTGAAGAAGATGCACCACCATTTCTCTGCTCCTCAGAAATTATAAGAGCAATCAACTCCTCAAAATCAGGAAATCTTTCACGGACGGAAATGGATGTTCGGAACTGTGCATAATCCTTTCCTAGACCATTCAAGGTCACGGAAACTAAATCATCATCTTCCACTGGCGACCCAATGGAAGCAAGTGCATCTGCAATCTTCTTCACCTTCATGTGGTAGTCATTGATGCTCATATTTTCTCTTTGCACATTGTGCAACTCTTGCTTGAGCTGCATTTTCCTGGCTTGCGTATTTGTGCTATACATCTTTGACAGAGTATCCCATGCCTCCTTTGGCGTACTTGCATCCTGAATATGCACAATCATAGAGTCTGAAATGCTGATAGACAGCCAGTACATAACTTTCCTGGCTCTCTCATGCCATGCTTTGAATGCTTGTATTTGCTGTTGATTGGGAACATCAGGAAGAACTGGTTCTTCTTCATTTCCTGCAACAAATTCCCAATATCCTTTTCCCATAAGGAAATTCATCATTCTAAACTTCCATGCTTGGAAGTTGTTCTTGTCAAGCTTTTCAGTGACAATCTGTGAGAGAGAATCAGATGCCATTACAGAATACTGCAAAAAATTCTGTCACTGCAAAAAACACAGCTTCACCCTCACAAGGGCAAATCTGCAAAACTGGCGAAAGTGGTATTTGACCACACAGTCACTTCCTAGTGACGATTTTGCATAAACAGAAACCAAGGATGATTCTGTAACTCCCAATGTCTCTGCGCACAAGCATACGATGCAATTTCTGTGGTAACTTTTCACCGACCTGTAGAACAGTGGTCGCACAGCATAAAACAGGGCTTTTTCCTGAGTGCGTGCAGAAAACTTCCGCCTCCAAAACAGGCCCCGAAATGGCCTCAAATCAAAAAAACAGGGTCGTCTCAACCTGAGACAATGCACTCCTGCAATTTCCGGCTGTGCTACCTGCAGAGATCTGCTCCCAAAACAGAAAATGAAAGCAACACTGCTCCTCTTACTAGAACACCGCGAGCTTGGCTTGCTTTCTTGAGCTCCTTACCACGAACAAGGCTCTGATACCATGTCAAGATTGTGGGAGAGAAGGAAGGAGTCTCGCTTGAAGCTTTCTTGCTTGCACAATGGGGGAAGACACACAAGGGTGGAGGCTGAAAACAGTTTTCCTCTTCTTAGTTGTGTAAGCCAAAAGAACTCTCGTACAAAGAAATAGAAGAACCCTCTATATGGGTCTCAAACCAAACTCAACTAACTAAGGTGGCATACTAACTGAGCCACGAACTAGAGTAGATAAGGATAGCTATCATGTAGCTATTATTCATGGGCGGTGTACCAACCGCATCTGCAACTGACACGTCGGTGACATAAATGCACAACGGTCACCCTGGCGTATCACGAGTGGAGCTCGATAATTCAACAAGTGGCAGATTAGCCTTGCTGCTACGATCCACTGAGATTCAGCCTCCCGCCGCACCGATTTGTCCCCCTTCCGCTTGGTTCAACAGGGTTTTCTTGGCCTCGGCCCTTGTGTGTCATGGCACGCTCCCAAGTCCTCGCGCACACGGTGCACCCAATCTAGCCTAGCTCATGTGGGCGGTTTGATCGCCTTCTCTTCACATTCCTTGCCTTCGCTCGCTTGCGTTAGTGCGGTTTTCTTGCTTGTCTCGCCTCGTTGGCATCCGTGGCATTTCAAGTCCACCCGTCGTGGCATGGATTCTATGACACTCGGATCTTCTGTACATCGCCTCCATGTGCGTGGGGTTCTCTTCTTCACATGGACATGCGCCCTCCGCGACGTGGATTCTATGACTTGATCTTTTGTACCTCCTTGCCTTTATGTGCGCGAGGTTCTCTTCGCGTGGATGCTCGCCCTCGGTGTCATAAAGGGTACCCGATGGCATTCCGAGTTCGTCCATAGCATGGATTCTATGATTTAATCTCATGTGCACAGGGTTTAGTGCTCGCGTGGACACGGGTTCTCCGTGGTATGAATGGCATGTCGTGGCATGCCCCCCTCTCCCCCACCGCCTTGTGGCATGCTATGGGCACGTGTCCTCCATGGCACATATTCTGCGGCTTGATCTTTTCTACGTCGTCACCTATGTGCGCACGGGGTTCTCTTCACGTGGATGCTTGCCCTTCGTGTTACAAATGGCATTTGACGGCGGCATCCAATCTTTTGTGTGTTGCCTCCATGTGCGCGGGGTTTAGGGTTCGCATTGAGTCGCATCCTCTGTGGCATGAACGGCATGGCATGCAACTGCCATGCCTCGCTCTTGAGCTCTCTCGTGCCACTTTGTGAGTATACAAGAGCTCTTTGGAATTCCTTTGTGTTTTTGGTGCCTTCATATCAGCGCTAATACATTGAATCCCATCAGAACTCTGCATTTAAGCGCGCTTGGGCCAGAATAGTATTGGGATGGGTGACCTCCCGGGAAGTCCTGGTGCTGCACCCTTTTGCATGCTTGTCTCGAGACCATGGCATGGCAATCCCCTCGCTTTGCCATGTCTCGAGACAAGCATGCAAAAGGGTGCAGCACCATGGCATGGCGCCTCCTCTCCTCATCGCGATGGTCTTTGTGTACGTCGTGCACGGTCCCTCCCTGTGCCTCGCTTTCACGTGATACCCCCTCCTCACTATGCGAGGTTTTTTTGGAGAGGAGGGTGTACCATGTTGTGGGAGGGTTCGGTGGAGCAGGGTTTTTCGAGGAGGGAGGGTGTGCCATGTTGTGCGGGGGGGTTGTTGCAGCGGGGGTTTCTGAGGAGGGAGGGTGTGCCATGTCACAGGGGGGTTGGGTGGTGCCATATCGTGGGGGGTTTTTTAAGGAGGTCCGCCGGGGGGTGGGTGGTTCCATGTCGTGGGAGGGGGTTGTGCAGTGGGGCGTGTGTGCCATGTCATTGCGGAGTGGGGTTTTTGAGGAGGGAGGGTGTGCCATGTCGTCGGGGGCTCGGTGGAGCAGGGTTTTCCGAGGAGGGAGGGTGTGCCATGTTTTGGGGGAGGGGATTCTGGAGCGGGGTTTTCTGAGGAGGGAGGGTGTGCCATGTCGTGGGGGGGTTGGGTGGTGCCATGTCATGGGGGGGTTTTTTGAGGAGGTCCGCCAGGGGGTGGGTGGTTCCATGTCGCGGGAGGGGGTTGTGTGCAGTGGGGCGTGTGTGCCATGTCATTGTGGAGGAGCGCGGTTTCTGAGGAGGGAGGGTGTGCCATGTTGTGGGAGGGTGAGGTGGGGTGGGGGGGTGTGCTGTGTCATGGGGGGGTGAGGTGGGGTGGCGGGGGTATGCCGTGTCGTGGGGGGGGTGAGGTGAGGTGGGGTGGGTTAAGCGGGGTTTTTTGAGGTGTGGTGGAGTGGTATGGATGGAGGGGGGTTTTTCGAGGTGGGGTGCGAGGGGGATGCACCGTGTTGTGGGGGGGTGAGGTGGGGTGGGGGAGGTGTGCCGTGTCGTGGGGGGGTGAGGTGAGGGGGGGTGGATTGAGCGGGGTTTTTTGAGGTGGGGTGGGGTGGTGTGGATGGAGCAGGGTTTTTCAAGGTGGGGTGCGGGGGGGATGCACTATGGCATGGGGGGGTGAGGTGGGGTGGGGGGGTGTGCCGTGTCGTGGGGGGGTGAGGTGACATGTGGTGGGTTGAGCGGGGTTTCCTGAGGTGGGGTGCGGGGGTGTGCTGTGTCATGGGGGGGTGTGAGGTGAGGTGGAGTGGGTTGAGCAGGGTTTTTTGAGGTGTGGTGGGGTGATGTGGATGGAGCGGGGTTTTTTCAGGTGGGGTGGGGGGATGCACCGCGTCATCCAAACTGACATTACTCCATCCATAAATTGTTTGCAAGTATCTCGAGGGACGCACAAAGAACGGAGTACGTACAACCTTCATACAACGGAGTAGATGATGCTACATATAGTGGATCATCTAGCTTCGTAGAGTGACCTTCTCCCTGAACCGGTTGCGAAAATAGATGGTGTACCCTGTTGTCCAAAATCTCATCCTCTACGACTTGATGGGGCATTTCATGAGGGCTACTATCATGGTCGTCAGTCTCTACTCTTCTTGAAGACTCTGCCTCCTTGTGTTGACGTTTTGCAGCCTCTCGACGCTCGGGAGGGAGCATCTGAGGATGTGGCACCGCATCCTTCTCAAACACAAAAGGGAGTTTCATGTACGTTGATATATAATTCTCATAACATAGACATGCAATCTTAGTGGTAAAAAAAACAATGAATACCGGTGATTTTTCTCGGTCCTATTCTCCATACAAGCTGAGGTGTGACATTGCAATTCAACGTGCTCGAAAAATACACCCTCGACAATGATCACACATGCATTTAATTTTTCGTCGTAGCCATGCATCTCGATTATGAAGACGCAATGTTTCATCCTCACTTGAGGATGAAACATTGACTCATCAGCTTGCACTGCACTAGGTGATGACGACGTCGACATGGTTAAACCTAATTCATGACAACATCAAAATATTTATCATTCATATGTTTACATAAGATCTCAATTTTAAATACACAAAAATCATCATAAATACATTAAAACTTATGATAAGAATTCACTATCAAAACTTATCTTAAAAATAAAAAATTATGATAAAGCCTAAATGCGCGTCTATATCCGCGTTTACCTACACGTCTATATTGGCATCTATTTCCGTGTCTATGTTCGCGTCTATACTCGCGTCTACCTGAAAAATAGATGCGCAAAAATAGACGCACACGTCAAAATTCAAACCATACTTAAATCATTTCTTTTCAAACTGCGCATTTCCTTTCCTGCGTTTTTTGCGGTTCTGAAGCTTGAGTTTAGCCGACATGCAGTCTCTTCATGCCTCACCTCCTCATGACTCACCTCTTCTTTCATTTCAAACACACAAGAAGGGAAAAAGGAAAGCCAAGGAGAGGAAGAAAGAGAGAACAAGAGAGAGGAGAACAAGAAGAAGCAGCAAGCAAGCAAGCAAGCATCAAGGGAGGGTAACTTACCAAGGAGAGGAAGAAGGAGAAGGAAGAAGCGCCACCACCCACCACACCAAACACCCAAGGTGAGTCTCTCTCTCTCTCTCTCTCTCTCTCTCTCTCTCTCTCTCTTTGTTTCTCTCCTCCTCTCTCTGCTCTGTCTGTGTATTTAGTATTTGTGATTCCATTATGTATTGCATTTTGTAAATCATCAATGGCGGTCATCGGCCTAAAATCAACCGACCGAGCGCGTCTGATAGCGCGTCTACATTTCAGTGTAGATGCAGATATAGACACAAAAAATATTTCCTCATAGCGTCTGAGGGCGCGTCTTAGTGGGCATGTGCTCTACAGTGTACACGCGATGATACACGCGCGGCAGAGAAGGTTGAGCTGCAGTCTACACGCGATGATACACGCGCATTGACTTGGAATGCGCGTGTGACAGCGTGTCTATGCTGCATCTTAGATGTGCAGATAGACGCGCTGGACAGAAGGTTCACTCTGGAGCACGTCTGAGGGCTTGTCTAACCTGCAATTTAGACGTGGGGATACACGCGCCAAGTCTCCCAGTTCTGATAGTAAACAATATATTTTTGCAATGATGAATGTGACCAATCCCATGTTTATGTTTATCAGTTTTCTTGTTTAAGAGAAGCATTAGCACTTAAGTGTTATGCTCAATGTCTAAAGAAAGCTCTTTGAAAATGTAGGTAATTTATCTTTTTCCTGTGTTTTTTTTGCAGATGTCGTATCCTGGTTCATCTAGCAATGACTCGGATGTGGATCGCATGAATGATACATTGGCCTCCTTTGTGTTGAGAATCAGCAATCACACTCACTAAACAGCCTCTTTGTATGGAGCTTCAGGGCCAAGGACATGTAGGCTAACCTATCCCATATGCACAGTGGTGCCTACTGCAGTTTCCTACTTTCCTATAAAGCATTGTACTTACTTCCTTTTCTTAATGCAATGATAGTACTCTTTTCTTTTTAGTGAAGTGTCAGTGTCATTGTCCACATACACAAGATTGTGTTTATGAGTCCAAGACTCAATCTTGGAACCTAATTCACTTGTGTAACAAACAGTGTCTTTGTCTTCTCCATCATGAGTCCACACTTCTCCTTCCATCCACCATAACTCACTGCCATGCTCTAGATCCCGTAACTCTAACATGGTATCAGAGTGCAGCTGAGCATGGCTTAGCATGGTTCAGGTCCTCTCTCTGCTCTCTCAGTTTCTCACAATCTCTATCCAGCTTAGCTCAAGTGTTTGACTTTATCTCCAACTCCATTTTCACTCTCTACCCCTTGGTAGCCATAGCCAACTTGCAATCTACCTCTGTTGGAGGAGCTGGATCTCCACTTATAGGGCATATCTTCACTTGCTTCCTTTTGAGAAATTGTTTCTCACTTCAAGGCGCTTCATCCCAGCACCTCAATCCATAAGATTGGTGACCCGTAACTTCAGCATTGCGAAAATTCATCGTCGTTGTCCAGACTACACTGCTGCTGATTCGTACGTCATATTCTGCCTGCACACATCGCGATGCTGATGAAGATCATAGGGCTTTGATAGGCCTTGGAAAGAGCTACATTTCCATAAAAAAAGTTTTGGAAATGATCAACCATAGCTCCTGCAATCTGCAAAAAACCAGGCCTCTCTCTAAAACCCTAAACTGTTAGCCATAGCCAAAATCTCTCAAGCTTCTTTTTTCCTCATTTTTCTCACTCCTGACACTAAACCAAGCTAAAGCCCACTCTAATCCATTGACCCAGCATCAAATCAAGGAGGGGAAGGACCTGAGAAGATTGAAGAACGATCGAACGATCCCGAACAAGAAGAATCAAGCTCAACATCAACACTGACATAGTGTGTTTTCACACTGTCATTAACTGTGTCTCTTGACACATTGCAATCTGCTCTTCTACTGATAAAATCTCAAAATTATAGTGTTGATTTGCTGCTGATCTTGCAACCTCAACATGGGAAAAGACTCTCCAAATGCTCGATTCAAAGGAGTCGGGTTTCACACCTGACAAACCCGCATCAAGCTCATCTTGATGAAAAAGGGTCTCTGGGCCATCACAAATGGCAAAGAGAAGAAACCTCGGGACGTGGACCTTGCAACTACTTGGCAAAAGAATGATGACAGAGCCTAGGCCATTATCAAACTGGAGCTAGACGACAGTTATATCCACCATGTGGATAACTGTGAGACCTCACAGGATACATGGAAGAGACTTGACACCTTGTTTGGTGCACAATCTAAATCATCAAAGTATGGTCTCCTGATTGAGTTCTTCAGGCTTGAAATGAAGTCCAGCACATCACTTGCCACACATCTAAATTACATGGAAGGACTCCTAACCCAACTTGCAGGAATCAACATTAAAATGGACGAAGATGTTTGCATCGATGTTCTACTTAAGAGTTTGCCTCCTGAATATAATAATGTATCAACAACTTTAATCAGCCAGCCAAATCCTGAACTTGTTGATATCAAGGCATCACTGTTAGAAGAGGAAAAGAAGCTAAAAACTAAGGAAGAACCAAGTACCTCTAGAGATGAGCATGCATTATATATTGGCAACAGGTTCAAAGGCAAGAAGGATAAGCTCTTCTATGACTTCTACAAAAGGACCCGACACACCGAGAAGTTCTGCCACGCAAGAAAGAGATCCCAAAAGGCCTATCTAGTCGCAGTCAAAGAAGAAGAAGAAAATGGAGCAAAAGAAGAAGAAGAAGAAGACCACCAAGCAAACCTCATCAGTCATTCTATTCAGATAGAATTTTTTAGTTTTGTATTTCCTTGCCCTAATTCTTCCTGCCATAAGCTTTGTAAACTCCTCATGTAACTTGGCATTACAGTCCCTGTACACTTTGTGAGGCCCCTGTTACAGCCTGTGGATGTCCATCATGTTTTGGTGCCCACACTCTTTTCTGCGACAGCCTCTGGTGTCTACCATGTTTGTGGTGTGCCCACACTTTGCAGGTGGTTCTCATTACAGCCTCTACACACTTTGTGCCTTTCTAGTTGTGATTGAGGAGGGGTGTCGAGAATCAGGAATCACACTCACTAAACAGCCTCTTTGTATGGAGCTTCAGGGCCAAGGACATGCAGGCTAACCTATCCCATATGCACAGTGGTGCCTACTGTGGTTTCCTACTTTCCTATAAAGCATTGTACTTACTTCCCTTTCTTAATGCAATGATAGTACTCTTTTCTTTTCAGTGAAGTGTCAGTGTCATTGTCCACATACACAAGATTGTGTTTATGAGTCCAAGTCTCAATCTTGGAACCTAATTCACTTGTGTAACAAACAGTGTCTTTGTCTTCTCCATCATGAGTCCACACTTCTCCTTCCATCCACCATAACTCACTGCCATGCTCTAGATCCCGTAACTCTAACACTTTGGTAGGGGGGTCAATGCATTTTTTGGAGGTTTTCCTAGTAGGGAAGACTTCATGGGAGAGATGACCAGACACCTTGGCCGCTCTCTCACATCGGACGAGGTGTTCAGTGTCATGTCTGGGACGCCTCTAACGTCTTTGCCTGGCACTACTTCCCAGACTCCACATGCAGGTACTCCATATGCAGGTACTCCACGTGCTCCACATGCATCGGCTGAAGCATAAGAATCTGCAGAAGCACGTGTATCTGCAGAAGCTCGTGCGTCCAACAAGGCAGAGGGTAGTCGACAGAGAGGGAGGAGGGAGAGTCGAGGGGGAGGGCGAGGCTTGTGTGGGGGTTGCCTAGGAGGTGGCAAACGATCACCCTCACCAGTAGATCACGTAGAGGAGGTTGTACGCCAGTACTATAGAGTTACAAATGCTGGTGGCATCTTTCATGATGATGAAGGAAGGGATGTAATGGCGTACATGAGGAGCGTCGTGCATGCGATGTATAAAGATTGTTTCATTGCCTTCAAAAATCAGAAAAGAGGCTTGTGGGAGGAGGTGTTGAGGGCAGTCCATAGAAGGTACCCAAATCCTAAGGGTCAGCGATTCTCGGATGATTGGGGACGCACAAAAGTGAGGGATATGCTTCACAACAAAAGATCCCACCTCATGACACGGGCCAGGGACTAACTGCGGAGGCTGGAGGAGGGGCGTCATAATTCAAATTTAAAAAAGAAATTAAATATATATATTTTTAAAGGACATTTTTTTCCGTTTGCATCTACCAGTGCTTGTAAAAGCACGTCTACCAGCGTGTCTATATGCGCTTGTATATGTGCGTCTATTGCGCGTCTATTTGTGTGTGTAACTTCATTGATACATGCGGTTATAGATGCAAAATGGTAGACGTGCAAATAGACGTGCGGATAGACGCGCCCGTAAGAATTTCTCTATATTCAAAAATTGCGTCTAAATGTGCATTTATGAGGCCTTTTTGTTGTAGTGTCTGGTATTGTTTTTCTATAAGGACTACTCTCAAAACAGATCTTTAAATGTCTAACAATGCCTTTATAGGAGGTGGATAACTACTCAAACCTCACTAGACACACTTAACCTAACCCTAGGACTTCATGCCTTGACTTGCCGATCCCCAAAAGAAGAAAATTATGCACAAACACACATACATTCAAATTAAGAGGTAAAAATCTTGGAAAGGAAGAATAACACCTAGACTTGGCCATAAGAAGCTTCTAAACAACAAGAGGCTCTATCTACGCACTTTTTTAGACCTATCTGGTGCAACACTAAAACAAAAAACCATCAAACGCACCCGCACCCAAATAGACACATGGCCCTCTTGTTCTAAAGAAATAAAGCATTTCATGCCAAAAGAAATGGCCCTCTTGGCCTTATGAAATATAACCATACAGCACACCATGCAACAACCTACTACTGAAAGCAAACCCTTGGTCCCCACATAAACTCTACTGAATCACAAACTAGACTAAGGGATGGGCCACTTAGGCCCTACACTAAATGCATCAAATTATTAGCTAGTCCCCCTGTATAAATGGCAAGGGGTGTCCGAAGAATATGTCATTGAACAATCCTATGTGTCCATGAAAGAATAGGAAGATGGTCAATTGGTACCTAGCTCATCACCCATACTAACATTGGCGGCCATAACAAGACATGTCAGCAAGAAGTCCCTATAGTAGTACTGGGCTAATAAGATCAAACAATTCTCATAACCTCTTAGGACCATAATTGAGAAATACATCCTTAACAAACGCACAATTTGCCAACAAATCCACAAACGATTCCATGGAGACGAGGAACCAACTGATAAGTCACTGTCTCAAAACATTTAGCAATTATGCTATTTGTAATCCTTGACGATGCTTTAACCTAGCACTTATATGCACAATTATTTAATATCATTCTTTTAATGACTATACCATTCATAACCCTTGACTAATTCTTCCTTGTAATTGCTCTATCAGCAAATAAGCCATATGCAACTAAGTTGGGTTAAAAGGAACAATCAATATGCCAAATCATAATAATAGGAATAAATTCAAGCTACTCCTTTATATGAATTCATGCGCATGCCAAAGTGATATAGCCTATGACTCACGAATAGAGAAGATGACAATTAGTACCTGGGTATTCGGAGATGAATTATCTATACCCAACATTGTATGCACATTAACGGTAATGTCCTGACCGGTGGCTCCAATGTTGGACGCATGTTTACCATTGGTGTGTGTCTCCCTCCGTTTGGGAGCCATACCTTTAGCCTATAAATCTCTCTCTCTTTCTCTCTCTCTCTCTCTCTCTCTATTCTCTCTCTATTCTCTCTCTATTCTCTCTCTATTCTCTCTCTATCTCATCAAAGAGAATAGCGTGTCGAGGTGACTCTCTTCCATTGCGAAATGGGGGGGAGATAAACTCGTGGAGATGAGGCTAAGGGTAATCACGTGTGGTCACCCTCGAAGGATGGGAAGAGAAGGAGATCCTTAGAATATTCCTCCTTTCTCTCTCTCTCTCTCACCCTCTTTCTCCCTCCCTCTCTCTGTCACTCTCACACACACACACACACACACACACACACACACACTCTCTCTCTCTCTCTCTCTCTCTCTCAGTAAGGGGGGGAAAAGAAAGTAGTATGTCCCTTTTTTCTTTACAATGGGGGGGGGGGGTATAGGGAGGAGGGTGGTGTTATTGGGGGGGTGTGGAGAGAAGGTGGAGTGGTGGCGGAGCCTCCACCTCACGTCTGTTTTGCATGGTGGCGCTATAGTTGGCATCATCACCTACTTCAGCTACCTCCCTACTGTCATCGTCGCCTACTTCCTTCCCTCCTTCCTTGTCATCATTGACGGCTTCCTCCCTCCTCTCATGCCATCTTCCCCTTCCTCCACGTCAAGTGCTTCTTCCTTCGCGTCATCTTCCCCTCGTCCATGTCATCTGCCATCTTCTTCTTCCTTCCCCCTTGCCACATGTCTGGCGATGAGAGGGGGAAATGATTTTTTTTAAAATTTTCCTTTAATAAAAAGGGGGGAATTTCCTATGGCCAGCGAGCCGGGAGGGATATTACATCCTCTCCCCTTAGAGAACTCAAGATTTCCTCATCTCGGAAGAACTAGGGATTTCGTTCTGGAATCGGTGGGGTAGGACCCATCATACATTCATTGTGACACTCTGACCACCACCAACAACTTATTGTATTTGATATATCCAAGCCTGGCCAACTAACTTAAGGTGCTATCATTGCTTGATTGGCAGAAGCACTTCCTAAAGTAGAGAAATAATCATTCATCAACTAAATCCTTATCTCTGCCTCCGCTGCGATGTCTATCCCCTCTCCACCAAGCTCGGGTGCCTAAATTTACTTGAGAAGGAATTTCTTCTCTTGCATGTCAGTATTTGTGGGTGCAGAAGGTACTTAACAATCAAGCCATAACACTTAGCTTATTCTATTTAGGTTATGTCAATGAAATAATTAATCAATCACACCTCATTACAAAGTTTTGCTCTGATACCAACTATAACGTGCCCACCTATCGGCTGTCCAGGCATGTTTTTAGTGGTTCATTGAGAGACGAGTGTAAGCAATGTCGCCCGACACTCCCATGGAATGTCGTGGGGTTCGTCACCTAAGGTTTCTCGAGTCTGCCTCGCAACCAAATGTTCACGGCCAAACCTCCTTATCTCGAGTTCTCTAAGGGGGAGAGGATGTAATATCCCTCCCCGCCCGCGGGCCATAGGTGTTGAGTGTTGAAATGACTTATTTTTTGGATGATTTTTGTTGTTTTTGAGAGCTGAATGGTTGATTTTAAGGGATGATTGATTGATTTGGAAGTGGTTTGAGAGTGTTTTGGATGATATTGATTGTGTTTTGGAAGATTATGATGTTTGTTGATGGTTCTGTGATGTTCTGATAGGTTCTGATAGGTTCTGTATACCTTCTGTTTTGTTCTGTTTTGGTCTGTTTTGTTCTGATTGTCTTATGTAAGGAGGGAAGGAGTATTGATTGATGAAGAATGAGATATTGTGAAAGCTTATTGAATGGTTTGTGAGAGTTTTGAATGGTTTGAGTATAAGTTATGTGGTTTTGATGACCTTCTGTAACCTTCTGTAGGTCTTCTGTAGAGCTTCTGCTTCTGTTCTGTTTCTGTACTATAACTGTTCTGGTACTGTTCTGTAGACTGTTCTGTAAGTGTTCTGTGGAATGTATGTGTGATTTTGGGAAAGTTTTCTAGCCTTGGAAAGAGGTGAATACAAGTGCAAAAGAGCTGAAGGAAGTGGAAGAAGTAGCTGCTGAAGACTCAAGAGAAGACTAGAGTGAAGTGACAGTAGTGAGCTGTGAAGAGACACTGTAGTGGCTCTGGTGACCCTTCATATCAGACATACCTCTTGGGAGGGGTATCCACGACCTAAGAGTGATGATTGAGAGTAATTTTTGAGAGATTGTAGTGAGGATATGATGTATTATTGATGGAGTGTGTGAGAGAGAGTCAGAGATAGCCAATTCTACTGAAACAGAGTGATTGTATATGAGAGATTGAGAGAGAAGACTATATGAAGATATTGAAGATGAATACTATGTGATGTATTTCCATTCTAAGATGGTGTACTTCTTTGTTTTCTTTGTTCCATTGATGGATTCTATGAGGATGTTGAAGAATATGGTTGATTCTATTAAAAACCGTGGGAGATTTACATGATGCTGCATGAAGATTTGTTGTGCCTGGTGTTCTTTTCTTCATTGTGATAATATGAAATATGATAAACAAGCTTGTTGATGTTATAAGATAGATTTTCTTGCAAGAGAATTCCTTTTTCTTTGGTGTTCCTCTCGGGGCTCCATGTTTTTGGTGCGCAGCCGAGGAAGCTTGCCATCAACAAGCACCAAAAGAGGCTGAAAATGAAGGAATTGGCATTGCCAAGAAGAGAAGAATTCAATGGATGATTGTAAAGTTTCTTCTTCTACGGAAGAGTTGGAATTTCTCATAAATAAAGCCACTCTTCACAAGAAGTTCATCCCACAATGGCGGAAACACATCACCATCATGATGCATGCTCTATGTGGTGGACAGTTTCCTCTTCCTATTGAAGCAGCAGAAACTTGCATCTTGGTGGCAAACTGTTTGGGAACAAACTGAAGAGCAGAAACAGAGAGAATGAACATCCATGGAAGATTTGGCATTCATTGAGAAGTTTCCAGACAACATCAAGTGGGAGATTGTGAAGAAGCTTCAGGAGTCTTGGTCTGTAGAGGTTCACAGGGACAAGAAGGAAAAGAGTTGGAATTTGTTCGTGGATGCTCAACAACAAGATACATGGGATGCTTGGTGTACTGATAATCTTCTGTTTGTTCAATTAGCAACCCACTGGAAGTTGGTAGACAGAGTGTTTTTCACAACATACACTATTGAAACCATCAGAAGGTGGCATTACTATGATGATGGCACCACCACCATGCTCAGACGTATGCATTTTGACACCTTCAGAACCGAATACCTTCCTCTGTGCAGTGGCATGAAAGCAGAATTTAGGGACGTTGAGAGGAAAGAAGTAGAAGAAATGTTGGCAAGAGAGTCCTCCAGAGACTGAAGCCTTCTGTTAACCCTCTGTGGAGCACTAACAACATAGTGGAGCCAACCCCCTGATGAATGACGCAATAAAAAGGCAAGCGTTAGAACGAGTCCAGAGGTACGTGAGAAGAGAAAAAGCAAGAATCAGAGCCGAGAGCGAGCTCGCAGTAGAAGCTGCCTTGGACGCCCTTGCGGAACTCTTTACAGAAGTCCCAATGGCACATCAAGCCCTTCCTCCTCCTGCTGGAGGTCCACTTCCAAGCCAGATCCGTCCTGGAAATATTGATGACAGGCCAGCGAATGTAGTCCCATTGCCAGTTTTTAAGGGAGAGTACAATGAAGACCCCGATCTTCATGTAGCAGAGTTTATGGTAGCATGTGTGGCTAACAATGCCAGAACCCCTGAGCATTGGTTAGCAATATTCCCCGCCACTTTTAAGGGCGCGGCGTTTCAGTGGTATGAGAGACAAGCAGCAGGAACTTTTGGCACATGGGACGACCTGAAGTTGGCCTTCCTCACTAAATTCAGGCGTGAAGGTTTTGAAGAGAGGATGCAAGAGGAATTCATGAACCTAAGTCAGTCCTCTGGAGAAAGAGTAGAAGCTTATGTCTCAAGAATGGAATCCATCCTGAAGAGATGGACTAACCATAATCTAGATGATGGCATTCAGAAGGGAGTGTTTCTCAGAGGATTACAACCAGAAGTCCGTAAGTTTGTGGAGCTGCAAAGACCAGCCACACTGCAAGCTGCAGCAGAAGGTGCCAGACTGTACGATGAAGTGGAAGCTCGATTAGCAATGAATACAGGAAGAGGAGTCCTACCTCCTCTGATGCCAGGAATGACGTATCCACCAAATGCAGTTGCTGGGACTGTTCCCTACCCCTACCAATAGATGCCCTCGGTATTATAGTACAGTGCACCAAATCCTCAGTGGCCACAATCCATGCCTCAAATGATGGCCCAACCACCACAACAATGGTCTTAACCAATTTCCTCAATGCCAAATCAACAGCAACAATGGAACCCTACCAACTGGAGTCAACAGCCAACAGTTCAAACAGGAGCACCGAATCAGAACCAGAACAGAGACCCCTCTGTACCAGCTCAACCAGTTTATGCAGTAATTACAGAGACTCCTCAAAACCCTCCTACCAGTACGTCCGGAGGAGAAAGCTTGAAGGATTATTTATCCAACTCAGTTGCAAACATAAAAAAGGAGTTGATGGATGTGATTACAGAGCAACTACAGACGCTGAAAGTGAACACAGCGAGCATATCCAACATTACAGGAGCAGGAAGAGATGTGATGCTGTCAAATACTTGGTGTGGTAAGTGTCATCAAGCAGGCCATTTAGCCACTGAATGTACACGGAAACCAACCATCCCTGGAGCCTTCTGTTCCTACTGTTTGCGGAAGAACCATACAGAGGACATTTGCTCTCTGAAGGAGATGCATGACAGGAGAAGAAAGGAAGAAGACGCAAGATTTAACTTGCTGGAATCCAAATTGACAACACAAGATATTGGACCCAAGCCTAGAGAGTTTGGTCCTAATTTCGGACCCAGAAGATTTCCTTCTCAAAGTTACAGAGGCAGACAGTCTGGCGGTGGTCAGAGATCAGAAGTGGAGTGTTACAGATGCGGAGAAAAGGGACACATTTCACCAAATTGTCCAAATCCTCGAAGGTCAGTGGATTACAAGCCCTTATGCAGTCGATGCAAAGGAGAAGGCCACACTGCAAAAGACTGTCCAAGCCCAGCCCCAGTGAAAAACAGTGCTACTGATAGTCCGTCCAAGGCCCAAGAGCCTACCTCCAATTTAGTGGAATTGGAAGTTGCTGCCATCACGCGTGCAAAGCAGAAGGAACCACCTACCCAGAAAGAAAATAACCCTCCTGCCAGAACAGTGAAGTTCAATCTTCCACCAGAAGAACAGAACAGAACAGAGCCTAACAGTGCCGTACAGAGCCCTACAGTGCCACAGAGAGTTACAGAGACAGGACCAGAGGTCCAGGATACAGAAGAGGAGGACGTGCCACAAGTGGCAGAAGAAGTTCCCATGATGCCTTTGTTGGAAGAAAGAGGGAAAATGAAAATGGGTGTTGCCCCATTCCCTAACCGATTAGAGAAGCTAGTGGATCCTATTAAGGAATACGATCTGGTCAGAGATCTAGATACCTTTAAACCAAACCTCACATTCCGACAATTATTGATGTTGTCTCCCAGTTGCCGGAAAAGGTTCAAAAGTATACTGACAAAAAGACGTGGTTTAAGGATTGCTCCCTCAACAGCAACAAAGTCCAACAAAGCTCCAGAGCCTGTCAAAGAAGTGGATGTGGCTAATGCTTTCCTAGATCCAGGTACTCCAGAGACTGGCGTATGGATAGAAGGTTGCTTCATCGCAAATGCATTAATTGATGGAGGTTCATGAGTGAACATTATGACGGATGTGACAATGAAGGATCTAGGCCTACAAGGTGTGCAACCAACCCAATGGCTCATCAGACTGGCGGATCAGAGTAGAATCAAGCCTTTGGGCATTCTTCCATATGTGAAGACTACAGTGGCTGGAAAAGATTATTGGCTAACCTATCTGGTGGTGAAGCCAAACTCTTATGGTACATCCTATCCTCTGTTACTAGGCAGACCATGGCTTTTTGAAGCCAGAGCAAGGACGGATTGGTTCAAAGGAACCTTGACCTTGGGTAGAGGACCCAACAAAGTGGTGCTGAAACTGTATGGTTCTCAAAAAGGACATGGATCCACCTCCTTGGAATTATCTTCTGATTCTCCTAATGAGGTTATGGATGGAACATCAGCAGACGAAGATGCTGTCAAACAGATCCTTCCCAAGAAAACAGTGGCACATTCCTTAACAGTGGATACTGTAAGCCGACTTCCAAAAGATGCAAAGCCATTATCAATGGGTGAATACTTCCTGCCTGAATCAGGAATGCCTTCTGAAATCACTTCTGACAGTGAGATAGAAGCATGGATGTACTGCTCTCCCTGTTACATGGTCACAGCAGAAGCAGAACCAGAGACAGAGGCAGGAGAGAAAACAGAGAATCTATTCTTCTGTTACAGAGCTCCTACAGAGACAGAAGCAGAAGCAGAGACAGAAGCAGACGCAGAGACAGAGACAGAGACAGAAGAGGATGGATATGATATGGATGAAGAAGATTATGAAAGTGAAACGGAAGAGTCTATCCCACCTGAAGAGGATACATTTGAGGAAGAAGTTCCAGAAGTATCAGAAGCCGACGAGCTCATGCTATGGGACAGAATGGCAATGGTACCATTTGGTCTAGTAAATGGATCATCTTATATGCAAAACCTTTATAAGAAATGGATTAAGAAGAGCAAGCCGTCTTTCAGCAGTGGCTCATGTCGTCCTAACCTATCCTTGCCAAAGAAAGATGATGATGATGCACCGTGCCAACACGCATCAGTCCCACCAACCCAACAAGCATCAGAGGGTCCCTGTTATGTGACGTTCCTGGATGTGTCATCATCAGAAGATGAGTCTTCAAGCCACGAGGTAATTAATTTTGAAACCAAACCCGAAACAGCTTTAATCCCATTCCAACGTCTTAAGGAGCAACCTAAGTCTACACCAAAAGAAGAAGTGGGTTCTAGTGGGACATCAGAAGAGGACACCACTCCCTTGAAGGAGTCGGATCTGTATCCAGAAGCAGTCCGCGGGACCTTCATTCGTGAAGTAGAAGGTGAAAGGCAGTTAATCTTTGTGGATGCAGAAGGCACTGAACGCCACTTGAAGGTGGGTAGCAGTCTCCCAGAAGAGGAGTTGTCAACCTTGTACAATTTGTTGAAAGAAAATTTGGACGTGTTTGCATGGTCTTACAAAGACCTAAAGGGGATTGATCCCACAATATGTCAACATCATATTGACTTGGAGCCTGATGCCAAGCCAGTACGGCAACGACAGAGGCGAATGAACCCGAATTATTCCACATTGGTGAAAGCGGAGCTACTGAAGCTTCTAGAAGCTGAGTTCATCTATCCAGTGGCAAACAGTGAATGGGTTTCACCCATTGTGGTTGTACCCAAGAAGAATGGCAAATTGCGAGTATGTGTGGATTTTCGAAAGCTTAATTCCAAGACAAAGAAGGATCATTTTCCTATCCCTTTCACAGATCAACTGTTGGACACAGTGGCAGGACATGAGCTTTATTCCCTTCTGGATGGATTCAGCGGATACAACCAAGTCCAAATCGCAGAAGAAGACCAATCCAAAACAACCTTCACCACAGAATGGGGGACCTACGCTTACCGAGTGATGCCATTTGGGCTCTGCAATGCCCCTGCTACTTTCCAACGAGTCATGATGGCTGCATTTCAGAATCATCTGCATGACTTTATTGAGGTATATTTGGATGACTTCTGTGTCTATAGTTTGATCCATGAACACTGGGAACACCTGGAACAATGCTTTGACCGATGACGGGAGTATGGGATTTTTCTCAACCCCGACAAATGCATCTTTGGGGTTTCTTCTGGAGTTCTGTTGGGCCACATTGTCTCAGCACAAGGGATATCAACAGACCCTGCAAAGATCGAAAAGATCGCAGCTCTGCAAGCACCCACCAACCTCAAACAGTTGAGGGGATTCCTAGGCCATGTGGGTTACTACAGAAGGTTCATAGCCCATTTTGCGACAAAGGCAACCTTCTTGCATAAGCTCCTGAGGAAAGATGCAGAGTTTACTTGGACAGAAGAATGTGACAAAGCCTTCCACACTCTGAAGCAGTGTCTGATAGAGACACCCATTCTGCAACCTCCTGATTGGACGAAAGAGTTCCATGTACACACTGATGCATCAATTGAAGGCTTAGGTGCTGTCCTCTGCCAAAAGGACTCCTCGAAGTTGGATCAACCGATATATTATGCAAGCCGAAAAGTCACTGATAGGGAACGAAACTATACAGTGACAGAGCTGGAGTGCTTGGCAATGGTGTTTGCCCTGGAGAAGTTTCGCCATTACCTCCTATCCACCCACTTTAAATTTTATGTGGATCATGAGGCCCTGTCCTTCTTGATGAACAAAGCAGATGTGAAAGGACGAATGATGAGATGGCTCCTTCTATTCCAGGAGTTTGATTTTGAGGTGATTACTAAGCCTGGTCGTTCCCATGTTCTGGCTGATCATCTGTCGCGTATCCCACAAACTGCAGACGAGGAGCAGGATGATCCAGATCTCCCTGATGCTTCCCTATTCTTGGTGGAAACTGTAACTCCGTGGTATGCAGATATTGCTAATCTGTTGGCAACCCAACAGTACCCTCCTGGTATTTCTAGTCGGGAAAGGAAGAAGCTAATGCTAGAATCAGCCCCATACACCCTGCTCGGCGGTGCACTGTACAAGAAGGGCAAAGATGAAGTGCTCCGAAGATGTGTTGCAGGAGATGAGATTGGGATTGTTTTGAAGGCTTGCCACGACGAGCCATGTGGAGGTCACTTTGCAGGAGAAGCTACAGCCAGGAAGGCTCTGCTAGCAGGATATTGGTGGCCTACCATCCACAAAGATTCCTATGATTACTGTAAAAGATGTGATGCTTGTCAAAGAATGGGGAAACCCACAAAGACAAGTGCCATGCCACTGCAGCCTATCCTTCCGTTGAAGCCGTTTGAGAAGTGGGGCATTGACTTCGTAGGTCCGATCGACCCTCCTACCAGAAGGAAACAGAACAGATACATCCTCGTATGTACGGATTATGTTACAAAGTGGTGTGAAGCTAAAGCCCTAAAGCGGGACGATGGTAACAGCGTGGCCCTGTTCATGTACGAGAATATCATCACCCGTTTTGGCAGTCCCTTAGAGCTGGTAAGTGACAGAGGCACTCATTTCCTCAACAAAGTCATGGAGGAGTTGACAGAATTGTATAAGATCCGCCATCGCAAGTCCACTCCCTATTACCCCAGAGCCAACGGCCAAGTTGAAGTCACCAATCGCATCCTCTGCTCGATTCTGACAAGAACGATTGCCGCACATCGTCGTGATTGGGACGATCGACTTACAGAGGCCCTCTGGGCATACAGAACCTCCCATAAAGCAGCAACGGGACAAACACCTTTCCAGTTGGTGTATGGTACAGAAGCAGTTTTTCCTGTTGAATTGGAACTACCCTCTTTGAGAGTAGCGATCAAAGAGCGTTTGGGGGATGACGATTCACTGCAACGCCGTCTCCTGCACTTGGAATGTTTGGACGAAATTCGTAGGATGGCTCTACAGTGCATGGAAGCCACGCAAGCTCGACGTAAGGCTTACCATGACAGCTTCATCAAGCACAAGGAGTTCAAAGAAGGTGATTTGGTCCTAGTCTATGATTCACGCTTTGGCAAGTTTCCTGGCAAGCTTCAACAGCGGTGGATGGGCCCCTATAAGGTACTTGCAGTCAACCCTAATGGTTCTGTCCAAGTACAGACCCTTGATGCCTCTGATAATCCCTTTCTGATCAATGGATATCGTCTGCAGAAGTACTTCCCTCCTTGGGGATCTTGACAATTACGGACACTTGATCATTTCCCTCGTTGGCACGGCACTGTACTTCTTATGATGCTACTTCTGATAGCCGTTCTTCAGCCACTTCTGATGAAGAGGGTGCAACCCTCTGTCCCCTCAAAACCCCCTTCCAGCCTTGATCTCTTATCCGCTATTTTCCACCAGCGACAGTGGCGAGGTGGGTTCTGATACATGGTCTTTCCACCATTCCCTTGTTCAATTTGAAGGAAAAAAACAAGAAAAAAAAAAAACAACAAAACCAAACATATCGGTCATGGGAGAAAAGGACTTAGGTCCCTGTCATGCCGACTTATTCTTCGAGAAAAGGTGGAAACACCCTCGGGAATAGGGGAAAATCAGAAAAAGAAAAAGAAAAAACAAAGAAGAAAAAGAAAAAAAAACAAATAAACAAATCTGTTATGAGAGAAAAGGAAGCAATTCCCTGTCATAGCAGACCTCGTTCCAAGAAAAGGTGATAAACACCCTTGGGCGAGAAGCTGGCTGTGGAAAAGGTGGTAACACCCAGCAGTCCAGAAGTGGATTCATTAATTGATATTCCTAGGATCCAATTCCGAAGCTGCCTCCCTTGGTACGCTGTGTCCTGGGTCTCTCTGCAAAGTGACTACCTGTCCTCTTACAGACGACATATTCCTATCCAACACAATGTTCGATTTGATGGCTACCTCCCTGGGTACGCCTCTTCAACAACTGATGACGCGATCTTCATCGACAACCCCTTGAGTGATGTGAGCTTTCATCCTAACCGGATGGGGAAGTGAGTATGGTTGCCCTCTGTATCTATCAACAGAGCGTGAGACAGAGGGTGGGGCGAGAGACCAGTCTTTTCCCTTCAAATCAAATGAGAGGTGAGAAGTGTGAATGAAGTATTGCACGCACGGGATGGGCCTCTCAATGCACAAAGCACAATTTGTCCCTGTGCACTGCACCATAAGGCTCCCTTGCCTTCCTTCTTGCACCGTATGCCGGCACAGGGCGGGATGCACAGTTGCACCCTCAAATGCGCACAAGGCATACAACCTTTGCACAAGTGATTGTGAGGATTACATCAATGGGTTTCGAGAAAAGGCTGCCCTCCTGTATCTATCAACAGAGCGTGAGACAGAGGGTGGGTTGAGTGTGACAGGAGTTTCTTCAATCAATTACCGAGAGGTGAGATTGAGAGACGTTACGACACTTGGAGTCAGGTATGTTCCCGTTTCCCTATGCACCCACGGGATGGGTCTTTACCGTCAACACAAGACACGTCACCCTGTTCTGTATACGGCACTGTAAGGCTCCCTTGCCTTTCTCCTTGCACCTATGCCAGACGGGTTGGACGCACTAATGCACCATCAACTGTGCACCCTGGCATACTCCTTTTACGCCGTTTCTCCCCCTTGATGATTCCTCAACCGGGTATGCGATATGGGTTTTAATCATTCTTCCGCGAGTGATATTAGTCATGGGGCGAGTGACTGTTCTTTCATTCCAATTGAGTGACTGTGAGTTGAGTGTAGTATCCCTCATCATCGACGAATCTCCTGTGATTCCTTCCATCAGCTACCTCCCTGGGTGCTGCTGCGTGGTCCCTTCCATGACGAACGTGTGCCGAAAATATGCCTTGGTCCCTCCAGCGCCGACAACAACACTGGACGTGCCGTCGACACTCAACCTTGATTTTTGACGAAACGGGCCAAGTTTTTCTAACCCTACACTTTGGTTTCTTCGTGCCGGTCATGTTTTAAGTGTGGGGAAGTTAGTGGATGGTCTATGGCGTGGTTCTAGGTCCCTAATGTTCGGTTAACCCTATTCGTTAAGGTCTTAAGTGTGGGGACGCGTCCCTGCGCGTCTACCGTGCATATCCTTTGCATATGCCTTACCTGCTCATGCATGTATACCATGACTTGCTTTTACCCTCCTGGGGTCCCTTCCCACCCGCCCGGTTATGTTCCACCCACCCTTGGGGCTGTTCCCTTACAGTTTTCCTTCATTTCCTGATTTTGAGGTTTTTCCATGTGAATGCCTCTTACGTTCACCAAAATCCAAATCCAACCTCATAGCCTTGTTCCCCCCATTGACATGATCATTTTTCCTTTTTACCTACCCCTGTTCCGGTGCACGGTTTTTGCGTTATTAATTTTTGAAGCATTTTGTGCAATTTAGCCGGGTTTCCCATGTGAACGCGCTTTTCTTGCTTCGAAACCGTGATTTGACGTCATAGCCCTAACCAAAGCTTTTCCCCTAACATTTTTCCTTTTTATTCCGCATCATTCCGATCCACGGTTTGTCCGTTATTAATTTTCCGGGTTTTTTTCGCGCCTTTTTCATGTGTATTTTTGACATTTTTCCATGTGAACCTGCCCTATTTGCATCAGAATTCCAATTTGATCTGACAGCCGTGTCCCCTGTGCCTTCCCCTCCTTTTTTCCTTTTTCCTCCACCCTTTTTCGACTTCTGGATTTTTACTTATTAATTTTCAAATGACTTTTCGGGAGTATTTTTAGAGTTTTTTGCATGTGAACCCCTCCTACTTCCGCCGGAATTGCGGTTTAACGTGATAACCCTGTGCCACTCCTTCCTGTGGACATTTTTTCTTCTTACTGCATGTTATTCCGGTAAACGGTTTGTCAGATATTAATTTCCGATCCCATTTTCGGGTTTGTTTTTTGGGTTTTTCCCATGTGAACGCGTCTTCTCTCAGTCGGAATTATGTTTTGAGGTGATAGGATTGTCGGGCACATCTTTTTGTACAGTTTTCCTTTTTTCCGCACTTCATTCCGATGCACGGATCTTTCGATATTAATTTTTAAATTACGTTTTTGATTCGTTTTTTGTGTTTTTTGCACGTGACCGCCCTTTATCCCTCCCGGAACCCCCGTCCCGTATTTTTCCTGTTTCCCCCTGTCGTCCTGCCCGCTTTTCGTTTTTACGATATTTCGTTTTGATATCCGGATTGGGAGTTATTAATTTTTCTTTATTTTTTCCGTTTTTCTCGCGCTCGTTTTGCGCATGAACGCGCCCGTTTTCGATTTAACGCGTCTCCATGCGCCCCGGTCGTGTCCGCGTACCCCGTACCGTCATCCCAGCGTCGTTTCAATCCCGTCACGGCAAATTTTTTTTACCCCGCCCCGCGCACGTGCGCGGGACGGGGATCCGCTCCCTCTTGACCCCGCCCATCCTCCCTTTCCCCTGCCCGCCCACCTTTTATTTACAAAAAAAAAAAAAAAATAATTAAAAAAACAAAAAAAAACAAACGGCCACCCCCTCCCGCCAACCGTCCCTTCTCTCTCTCTCTTCTCTTTCTTTCTCTTTCTTTCTCTTTCTTTCTCTCTTTCTCTTTCTCTCTTTCTCTCTGCGTATTTCCTTCCTCTCTCTCCTCCCTCACGACGCCCTTCTCTCCCTGCACCTTCTCTCCTTCTCTCTCCTCCCTCACGACGCCCTTCTCACTGCGCCCTCTCCATCTCCACCTCCCCTCCTTCTCTTCTTCCTCTCCTCCCACTCCTCTTCCTCTCCCTTACCCTCTGCCTGCCTACCCCCCCTTCCCTCCTCCATCTCCTCCTCGTCTCCCTTCTTCCTCTTCCCTTCTCTTCTTCTCCTTCCTCTTCCCTCATCTTCTCCTCCTCCTCCTCCTCCTCCTCCTCTTCTCTCCACGCCTCACCGTCGGCCACGTACCTGAGGAGCCACCCCGTAGCCAGAGAAGATCGCCACATCGCTCGGACATTAGACACTGCTCCCCGGCCGTTCGACACTGCTTGTTGAGCATCACACCGTCGTGCAGTCGCATTGCCGTGGTAGTTGCCGGCCATCGTTCATCGCCAAAGGCCGCCGCCGCCATGGTGCAGTGCTGCCATCGTGTTGCCTAGGATTCGTCGCCCGCCAGTAGCACGCGTCGCCGCCCTTGCCGCCTGGTTGCCGCCGGTGCCGCCTCCACCTCCCCTCGCCTCCCTCCAACCTCCACCTCCTTCACCCCCACCTCCTCCTAAGGTTAGCCACTAACCTTAGCTACCTTAGGACTAATTAATCATTAATACTAACCTTAACCTAACTTAACTAACTAGAGTTAGTTAGGCCCTAGTTAGACCTTAACTAACTAACCTAGTTAGCCCTTAACTAACTAACCTAGTTAGACCTTACCTAACTGACTTAGTTAGACCTCACTTAACTAACTTAGGTCGACTTACTTAACTAACTTAGGTTCACTAACCAGACTAGACTTAGGTTAACTTACCTGACTAGCCTTAGCTAGACTAACTTGATTTACTCCTACTAACCTGACTAACCTGACTTATGTCTAATGTGACTAATATGACTAATGTGATTAATGTGACTTAATTAATAACAACATTAATTTTTCCCTAAAAAAAATTAATTTTTTTTTTCTAAAAATTCCTTCTGCCAGTTGCCAATTTTTGGACCTTTGTCTGCTGGAAATTGCCTTTCCTATAATTTTAGAAAAATCCATCTTTCCTAAATTACCCCTAAATTGCCAAAAAATATGAAAAAATCATTTAACAAATTGTAAAAAATTCTAAAAAATTCTCAAAATCTTCTAAAAAATTTCCCTCACCTCCCTTGCTCATTTTCCATTTATTCCACCATAAAAAAATCACAACTAAAAATAAAATAAAATAAATAAAAATAAAAAAACCAACATAAACCAAATTAACACATCTGCTAAGGTGTTGTTTGTTGTTTCATCAGTGCTTTTTGCTTTTCCTTTACTGGGACTCTTCCGTGCGCATTCCTGCATTTCATACACACCCTTCCAGGTATTTATTTTTTGTTATTTATTTATTTAATTTTCCCCTTAATCACAATTAATTGTTAAAATAAACCCTTTAATTCACCCACCGTTTCCACGCGCATTCGCGCTCAACACACATTTTTTTTTAAAATTACAATAAACCAGCCGTTCACTTCGCACGCGCTACGTGCGCTAAAGAGGCACTCTAAAATTTTAATTAAAATCAACCAGCCGTCACATGAGCACGCGCTGGCAAAAAAGCGCTCCACATCTTCTTATTTATAATCAATGAATTGCATTTAGAGACCCAGTCGGGAATCGAAGTCCGGGAATCGAATAACTGCACCGTTTAACCTAATAATTGGTAATTAAATTTATAATAAGGAACCGCCGTTTTCTTATTAAGGTTTATCACCTAATAAAACTTCACCCATTTTTAATAATTGATTAAAATCAACCCTTAATTAAATTAAATCCCCCTTCACTGCACTTAATCCCCTTTTTAATGAAGCGTTTCGTGGGATGGGTATACGCAGTCATTAGTGTTATTTTCCATGGTCCAGTCTTGGTTCTATCACAGATGTCGTATTGATATGTGTCGGATATGGTATGGTTTTGGTTTCCTGTCTTAGTTACGGTTACGGGTACGGTATGTAGTTTTTTCTTTTATTGCCTGATACGGGGTTCAGGGTGTTTGTCTGATGCATCGCATGAAGCTTTCGGTCGCATTTGTCTCAAGGTCATGTCAAATTTTTTCTAGGATGTGGTTTGCTTGGGGTTAGTAGGTCGAGTCACGTTTTGATTGGTAATTCTCTTATCCTTGGTTTTTTGTCTGTTGCCTTGCAGGCATTCACCTTGATTGTCTGTGGTTGTGGTGTGTGTGTAACCATCTGAATGGCGCCTTCTCATGCTCCTCCCCCTATCCAGTACGTTCCACTAGTTAGTAGGGATTACTCGTCCCTACTTACTTTTGAGCCCCTCACGAAGGCAGGACTTGCTGCTTTTGTGGCCACTCCTTTTCCATTACTTCCAGAGGATCCGTCCTTATGTGATGAGTTCTTGGCCTCTTACAGCAAGAAGACAGGAGTAGTCCAAGGCATGTCTATGACATTGACGTCTCGTGGCTTAGGGAAGGCTCTGTCTCTTCCCTCCAAAGGAGAACCTTTTGTGACCACTCGTCAGCTCTTCTCTAATGAAGAGATTCTCAAACTGTTGCAGAAGCAGACAAGGGAAGTCCTTGATGTTAAGAAAGTGATAAACTCTTCAGGAGTTTCGTTTTCTATGATTACTGATCCCGTCTGGAAGACGATGTGCCAGTTCCTTCAGGACAGGTTCATGCCTGCCAAAACGCCATCCCACTATTTGTCCAAAGAGCTTTTCACAGCTTCCAGGATGGTGCTGAAAGGAGTTGCCATTGATTGGAGCACATACCTCCTTACTAAAATGGATCAGCATTTTGTTAAAGTCACCAGGGGTAATGTTACCAATGTTACCTACGGATCATATTTGTCAGCCTTCTTGACCTATTCAGGTTTACAGAAGACTGTGCCTCTGCCTCCTCCATCAGATCCAGTACCTCCTCCTCCACCTTCAGAAGAGTCAGCCCCCATTGACATTGAGGATGATGATTCTCCGCCTCCCCTGGTGATCCAACGCAAACGCTTGAAGCGGGTAGCGGACAAAGCCCCTGCTGTACTTCCCTCAGTGTCTATCCCTGCTACTTCTGGCAGTGAACTCCCTGGGTATCTCACTTGCAATAACCTGTTCAGAGCTCATAGAGAAGGATCCTTGGAGATCTCAGTTCCCTCCCTGAACAGTCTCGTCTCAGGAGATGCCATTCCTTTCCTCTGCAAGGATATTCAAAGTTCCATTGAGTTGTCAGTGACAGCCTGTGTTCAACAGCTGTACGCATCTTTCTATGAGGAGCTCATGCAGTCCAAAGACCAGTTGCATAAGACAACATCTGAGTTAGCTTCTGCTAAGGATACCCTAGCAGATCTATTTAAGCAAATGGAACAGCAAACCCAACTGGTTGCCACCCAAAGCGATGAGATTTCTTCATTGAAGACCCAGTTATTCGAGGCTCAGTCACAGGTTACTAGCCTTTCAGCAGAGAAGGAAAGGATGTCCAGTGAAGCGAAGGAATTCCAAGTTCTCTTAGATGACAAGCTTTCAGCTTTACAGATGGCTAATGACACAGTGGCCAACCAAGCCTTCCAAATCCAGCAGTTGCAAGATCAGCTTGCAAAGTCCCGCTCTGTTCCTCCAAGCCCTCCTGTTCCATTAATTCCTTCTCTTTCACAGCAGGACTTGGCTGCCCTACAGAGACAGGCTACTTTGTGCCCTCTATTCCAAGACAAAGTGGAAAGATTGCAGTCCAGAATGGACTTGTTATGGTCTACCTTTGAACAATTTCAGGAATATGTCTTACCAGACCATTCTTTCTTTGTCCACTACCATTTACAGAAGTTGGTCTTCTATATGAAGCTTTCCACGATGGATTTACCTTTTCCAGAGGATGGCTGGAGTGGGGCTTGGTCTGCTGAGTTGTTAACAGAGGTAGTCAGAATGCTCTTTGAAGATTCTGTCACGCCAGACACCATGCTGATGTCATACATGTATCTCCGAGGAGATTTGTTAATTCCAGATGAGATAGATATGGCATGGTATGTGGGGGATGTGGTCTTACAGGCTGTTCTCTATGTCAATCATTTGGAGTTGCGCATAGCTGATATGTTTCAGAGTTATTCCTCCAAAGCAGCTGATTGTCAGGATAGTTCGTGGCATCCCATGATTGATTCGGTGGTCCTCAATCAAAGACAAAACACAGCTCCTACCTTTAACCCAAGTACTAACCAACTGAGGATGGATCTCTTAACCTATCTTTCCAAACATAATCCATTTGATGCTACTTTCTTTGATGCCTATCATAGACGATCTCTGTTGGGACCTTCTGTTCCTACCCTCCTTTATTACCAACAATTGGCTCACCGCTATGCTATATATATTTCCCTTTGTCAATCTAGTTCCCCAGTAATTTTACCACTTCTTTTCCAACCTTCCAATTTCCCTCAAATTCCTATTTTCACTTACTGTTCCTTTATTGAGGATAGGGTATTTTCCCCTTCTCCACCTTGTCCTTCACCCCTCATAAACGTACCCTCTACATTTCCTATTTATCAGTTAACACCTTTCCTTAGTGATTCCTTACAAATTTCTGCCACTCCTTCTTTAACATTTTCTTCCTTTTATGATTTTTCCTATCCTTCCCTACATACACTTTCCCTTATTCCATTACCCTCTCCTAACACTTCCATATCTCAACCACCTCAGTTGGTTAGTGACTGTGCCGGTTTTGATACTCAGATTTCTAGAAGAAGGGGATGGAGTTCGGATGATTGCCTTACAGGACCGCAGATTAATTGGCCAGTAATTCCAGGAGAATGGACAGTTTCAAGTCAAGCTTATCAAAACTATGTTCATTTTGCCCAACAGTATTCACAGTCTGCAGATCCCTCAGTGAGATTAACTGCTCACTTTGCTTGGTACCTGGCGTATATGCATAGGCACTCTCATACTGATTCAAAGCCTATTCCAAAGTTGTGCATGAAGTAGCTGCTGAAGACTCAAGAGAAGACTAGAGTGAAGTGACAGTAGTGAGCTGTGAAGAGACACTGTAGTGGCTCTGGTGACCCTTCATATCAGACATACCTCTTGGGAGGGGTATCCACGACCTAAGAGTGATGATTGAGAGTAATTTTTGAGAGATTGTAGTGAGGATATGATGTATTATTGATGGAGTGTGTGAGAGAGAGTCAGAGATAGCCAATTCTACTGAAACAGAGTGATTGTATATGAGAGATTGAGAGAGAAGACTATATGAAGATATTGAAGATGAATACTATGTGATGTATTTCCATTCTAAGATGGTGTACTTCTTTGTTTTCTTTGTTCCATTGATGGATTCTATGAGGATGTTGAAGAATATGGTTGATTCTATTAAAAACCGTGGGAGATTTACATGATGCTGCATGAAGATTTGTTGTGCCTGGTGTTCTTTTCTTCATTGTGATAATATGAAATATGATAAACAAGCTTGTTGATGTTACAAGATAGATTTTCTTGCAAGAGAATTCCTTTTTCTTTGGTGTTCCTCTCGGGGCTCCAATAGGAATCCAGATTTTAGGTCAATCGCAGTGGGTTTGGTCGAGAATGTTCCGTTGCGAGGCGGACTCGAGAAACCCTAGGCGACAAACCCAATGACATTCCATGGGAGTGCCGGGTGGGCACGCTACACTAGCAATGTGAGGAAAGGTTGTAGGCAAGTCACTCTTCTTTGCATCCTTAGATGAAGAAGTGGGTTGCGCTAGGGCTCTGGGAGTTCACTATATATATATATATATATATATATATATATATATATATATATATATATATATATATATATATATATATATATATATATATATATATTCACTACATCATGTGAATTCAAGGTCTATTTGTAAACATCCTTATTTATGATTTTTTCCTAAATAAAACACAACCCTTTTCTATTCAATCTGTAAATAATCCTTTTTTGTTACACCCTTTTGTAGGTAAAAAATGTATAAAAATTATATTTTAAAAATACCCTATTTTGAACCCATGTGATGCACACATGTATTCATGAGAGTGACCTCCCTGAGTGGGCGCTAGGGCAAGATTAGGAGATAGATTAGGGTTTATGTCACACGGCCATGTATTAAACCACTTAAAGAAGTGAGGATTGTATTGAAGTGAAGTATAGCCGTCTACAATTGTTGGGTCTTGGGTAAGTCAAAATACATATGCACAGACATCAAGGACCATGTTTTCTATGCCTAGCCTACTAGTCACATATAGGTCTTCTTCTACAAGGAGTTTATCATACAAGGGATGTTTTTGGACAGTGGTTGAAAGCTTGATACCATGGACAATAGATAGAAATCATAGGGATGTAGGAGTGACATATGTGGGGTCATGTAGGGAGGTCCAAAGAACTTTCCTTTGCTCGACTATTATCATTAGTCGAAGACTAATTTGAGTTTTTTGATTGCAGTTAGAATGCCATATGTGCTCAAAGGCACCTTTTACTTTTCCTTTCCATTCTAATGCTTCTAGTTTTTCATTGTTCATCTCATGAAGGAAGGTGTAGAAAGAGGGAATTAAATGCAACTCTCGAGTTGTGGCCTTTGGCATATCTTTCATGATTTCTTTAAAAATAATTGTGTAACCAGAGAAAATGTGTTGATGCTCATCCCATGTCAATGGTTTTTTTAAGAGCTATTTGTGCTCATCCATCCATTTTCCAATATTTTGTATATATATACTCGTGTGAACGATGTTAGCTATGTATCTAGCTAAACTAAATACTTCATTTTGGTCGGGTCATTGGTTTGTTGTGTTATCTTGTTAGACATCTCTTCAAGAGTTCTCTTCTTATGCTTAGGCTTGAGGTGCGTTGGGGTTTCTGGAGGTGAAGGAGATGTTTTTTGAAACAATACTTCTAAAAGTGGACTAACAAGGGCTTGTTCCTTTGTGGATGTGTCCTATGTCATGGCCAAAGGCTATGACTATTGAGAGTCTCATTGGGAAGTAGTAGCAGTTGAGTTAGAGGACTAGCTACTTTCCTTGGTCAATTCCTTATCCTAATCAAGTGTGGCAATATCCTTGGCTGGTGTTTTTATAGTTGCATGAGGTTGTTGCTATTGGGCTTCTTATTTCTACTTAGGTGAAGAGCTTTTTGGATACTTGGGACTCCTAAGCAAGCTTGTTGGTGCCTATAGTGGCTGTTTGTTGCTTCTTAATGGTGCTAATTTTTCCTCATTTGGGCATTTATGTGCAACTAGAGTAGTGCCATGAGGACATGTGGGTCTATCTTTTGCAATTGCTATCCCATGAGTTATTACCAACCTCTCCTTGGATTCCATAATTGCATGAAGTGGTTTTACTTTAATCAAGTTAGACCGATTCTCCTTCTTCTGATAGATGAAGTTCGACTTCTTGGTTTCCATTCTAGCTGGCAGAAGCTTCCAACTGGTTTTTGTCCTAGACCGTGATCCATGTTTAGGTGACCTCCTTTGTTTCCTTACTTTAGGTGAATTTGTAATGTGGCTGCCTACCGGCTATCCATGCACGTTTTTAGCGGTCCATCGAGAGACGAATCTAAGCGTTGCTGCCTAGCACTCCCATGGAATGTTACGGGGTTTGTTGCTTAGGGTTTCCTGAGTCCGCCTTGCAATGTAACGTTCGCAGCTGAACCCACTCAGATTGACATGAATTTTGGGTTCCTAGTGGTCAAGGTCTCCTGATAGCATGGTCAAGGTCTTAGACATCCTACTTTATGCAAAGATACCCAAGTCAAAGCAGATCCATGCCGCACTTCGTTCAAAGAGAATGGAAAACGAGAGGGATGCGTCGCTCAACCTCTCTACCCGTAGGGCACAAGCATAGTCCCATTCCGGTCCCCTAAAACGGCATGAATCGAGTCTCTAATCTAAAATTTTCTAAGGGTCTTGTGAGAAGCCTCCCAGTTCTCTGGGGCCACCCTACCATAAGGCGGATCCGTCGAGGGTCTTGCCCACCCGCTTCCCTCAATACACATTCTTTAGTTATTTAATTAGGTCCTCCACATTTATGTGTGACATTTAAAATCAGATTTCTTAATTAAGCCTTTTAGGAAACAAGGTTTGTTTGCATAATTTATAGCACAGACACAAATACAGAGCAAGCAGTCCTTTTGACAACAAGTTCAAACAAGTCCTCAACTTATCTTTATGTTAATCTTTGTATCCTGCCCATATAGGAGAAATTACATGTCCCTTCCTCCCTACAGAAGTAACTAGTCCAAATCACATGGCACCATAATTTCCATCCTTTTATCTAGAATAGGATCTTCCAACACCACAGATGTTGGGGCCGGGAGGTCTTCAACTCCATATTCTGGACTTGGCAAGGGGTGTCCAGAGCTCTACCTAACCCGCAAGCTACCTAGGAGTGAAGCATTATTCCTGAGGTTGGCCTTTTCACCACTCGACCTTCGGCCCATGAATTGAGGAGTGCCTTTTTGGGGTTGATCCGCGGTGCGATCACATGGAGGTGATCCACCCATGCATAGAACCTTTCCTTAATTAATTCATTTAAGAATTAGGCATAGTCAAGGCAGTCTGAGCCCTAATATTGTCTTCCAAGAAAACATTCCTTTATCCCCATGGCAATTTGTCATCACAAACCCCTGCCATGAATTTACCATCAATCACAAGCACTTGGAATAATCATCCAAACAACCATCCAACAATTAGTTGAATGTAAAAGCATTTAGGATGTTGTTTGATCAACCAACAAAACCAATTGTATTTTTCCAAACAATGCAAGAATAGACGCGATAACATTTCCATCTACATATTTGCTCTTCCCCTTGGGATCTAAGAGCGATACTATGCAAAAATTTTCTTAACACTCACTTCCTTTGGCTAAGGTATATGTAAAGGTCTCATACAACTATACAAAATGTAAGTTCTATTGATCACTTACATTGATCGACAACCCAACCTTCTTTCCAACAAGTATAAAAGTCCTTTGACTTAGGGTTTCCTAATCCTTGAGCTCTTTACTTTCATTTGAGGCCTAGAGTTGTTTGTATCTAGCCTCACTCCGAATTGGATTGATGAAACTAGTAATTAACAGATAGGTCTCAAGGCATATGGTAGGCCACATGGCCTCCCCCTCATCGTCGTTATCATTGTCTTCTTCACTCCTCTTCCCCTTCCACTACCTGTTTGGCATCGACAGGGGGGAAAGGAGATAAAAACATTTGCAATAATTTAGTGGAAAATTAGGGGGGGTTCCTATGGAGCATGCAAAGGGGGGGGTTTATTACAAAATTTTGGGCTACAAGTACTAGAGGTAGTGATGTAGGAGGTTTGGGTAACCAATCCATTGGTTTCCTGTGTAATACCCTCAAGCATGTAGCAACAATGCTTTGGAAACCCATCGAGGCATTGTGCTAACTCTTCATCAACATTTATGGTAGTATCCTCACGATATTTATCTCTTTTTGCATGGGGGTTTTTGTCTAGCAGCATTGAGAGCTATTTGGGAGTTGTTAGATATATTGACCTTTGCATTAGGGCTGGAAAACTATGTACTAATAGGAATTCTCTTTTGTCTTTGTGCCTTCAAGAGTTCTGTAAGAACCACCTCACTCTTTTGCCTAGGGTTTCTATCTAGCACTAAGATTGATTGCTTGGCCTTGTCTTAAGCAACAACACGAGTGCTCTTGCTAAAGATCATGATGATCTTGACACCAAGTAGGGTCAACTATATTCATTGGGCCTAATAGTCTACATTGCAGTTAGTTGCATGTCTGAAAGGTATTCCAAAAGTAGGATTTCCTTTCTGACATCCTCTCTATTAGGAAGCACATAAAACAAATTTGGAAAGCTTTTAGTTTCTAAGGCCATTAAGATTTTGCATTTGCCTGGAACAGAGTATGGTGATTCTCTGTAAGGATTGACTATAGCATTAGTAGGCACTAGTTTGGGTTGTCCTATGCAAGTACAAGTGTTATAGTTGAGGATATTATAATAATCTCCTTTACCAGTAAGAGCTTCAATAATGTACTCTCTTTTCACAATTGATTTGACCCCTAAGGTAGGCAGGTGGAATTAGCTCATCATCTTTGGTTCAATGATGACCACTTTTGCATGCGAGTAGAAATCTTAGGGCCAGTAGGCATAGGGAAATCGCTATTGGATATTGCATATTCTAGACATTCTTGACACATGGGGGTGAATCCAATATGTTGTAGACCATTAGCATCAGTTTGTAGCTAGAGGTAGTAGCAGGCCACATGTAATGATTGATGGAAAGTGCAACAAGATTTCGGCTTGCAAGGCTATGTGGTAGATGATGTATGGGGTGGGTCATGAGATGACTATATAGTGTTTGGATCTTGTCTAATTTGGGGGCTTGCAAGGCTATGTTGTAGATGATGTATGGGGTGGGTCATGAGATGACTATATAGTGTTTGGATCTTGTCTAATTTGGGGGCTTGCAAGGGTATGTGGTAGATGATGTATGGGGTGGGTCATGACATGACTATATAGTGCTTGGATTTTGTCTAATTTGGGCACAAATAGTGTGCATTTTAATTTGCAGTTGATTCATTATGTTGCGGAGTTTAAGAAGAAATTTAGCTTTTCTAAGCATGTGATGTCTTTTTAAGTTTGCGTCATTGGAGGAATGAAAGGTTCTTTGATCTATGTTGAGTGCCAAGATCACTATGGAGAATTTTGATATCAAAGTGTGTTGATAAGAATGTGATGCATCGTCAATGTTATTCAAGACTTTTTGGCGCTAGGGTTTTTGGCTTGTAATGAAGGGAAAGAGCTCAATAGAAGAAGAAAGTTCTAAGTTATAGGTCATGTTCTCAATGTTTGAACCATTCTTGGAGTTTTGATTCATTCTCATTCATGCCTCCATAGACTTTGTTTTTCTATTGGTTCTACTTTCCACAATCATATCTTGACTATCATAAGAAAAGATTACACTTTTCCTTGATTTTACTTATGTACAAGTGCATAGTGCACAAGCATGCTTTCTTTCTTTTCAAACACATGTGAATCCTTATGGTAAGTCAACAATGATGTTAAGGAATGTGGCACCTTTTGCTTATGTTGGCTCATGAGCTTCTAGGCTTTGTTGGCTCCTTGTGAAGATTAGATTTTTGGATCCTTAGCTCCTCATATTTTAGGGTTTATCCTTGACTCCTCATATTTTAGGTTTTTCCTTTGCTCAGTTTCTTTTGCTTCCACTTTAATTTTAGTATATGCACCTTAGTGTTCACTACACAACAAAGTTTTGCATGTGTAGTGGTGCAATCTAACCTACGGGCCCTAGACCCACAGGTGTGTGGATAGGAGATGCAATGTGAATGTGTAGGTGCATGGGTTTGTATGTTTGTGTGTGTGCTTCACTATGCATCCTAGCGTTTGTGTATTCCAAAGTGTTTTATGAGTTTATGTATAATGAAGTGCCATGGTTGCACACACGTGGATGAATGCACATGTGCATCTATGGATGCACTCGTGTGTAGGCAAATGCACACAATGTGATGTACATTATTGTGGGGATGGATGTGCTAGGTATGCAATGGTGTGAATGCACTCTATAAGTCTACACACATGGATGCATAATGGTAGGTAAGTGGATGCATATAGGGGTATGGATGCACATGATAGGTGGATGCACACTTGTGTGTAGATGGATGCACACATGGTTGCACTAGGGTGAACTAATGCACATGGGTGGCAAAGAGTGCACTATGTGGTGGTAATGAATGCAATGTGTATCTAGGGATGTTCAGATGCATAGTGCATGTGCGGTTAGATGCACATGGATGCACTATGTGTAGTTGAACAACACACATGGATGCACTATGTGTAGTCGAACAACACACATGGATGCACATGTATGCACATGAGGTCTAAGTGCTATTTCATGCAGTAGGCTCTGTACACAACAGTGTGTCTCCAAGTCCCCCCCATCTCTCTTTCTGTTGTCCTTACTTCTTGTTAGGTTGCACTTGGATTGCAAAGAGGAAGATGACACTCTTGGATGCACATCACATCCTATGTGCATTAGTTTGATTGTTGGTGTGCTCCAATTTTGTGTGTCTAGTAGGTGTGTGTGTGTGTGTGATCTATGCATGCCTAGTGAGTGTGTGCACCAAATGTGATTTTAGGGTTGGTGTAATGTGCATTTATGTGTGTGGAATTGTGCCTATATGTGTATTATTCCTACATGTGTAGGGTGTAGGGTGGTGTGTGTGTGTATACAAGGTGAGTAGTGTGGTGTGGTGTAATGGGCCATAGGAACCCTCCCCTGAAATTGTAAAAGAAAAATATTTTTTTTATCATTTCAATTTTTTTACTTCCCCCCTCTCTCTCCCCATCGATAGCATGTCGGGGAGAGAGAGAGAGGGAGTGATGGTGCTGGGGGGGCATGCAGCCCCTGAGGTGGGAGGGGTGGCCATGCCACCTACCTCCTCCCCTCCCCTATATAAGGGGAGGCTTCTCCCCTCCCCACACAGAGAGAGAAGAGGTTGTGATCGCCACCTTCCCTCGTCAGTCTGCTGCGATCGCCACCTTTTCCCCCCGTCAGCTCTGCGATCGCCAGCTTTTCCCCCCATCAGCTGTGCTACGGCGCCGTAGGCCTCCATCTGAAGGTTTTTCCCCTCCCCTCGCTGGGCGCTACATACTCCTCCATGGGCCTTCCAACTGGGCATTTCCGCCCCCACCCCCTGTTCTGCTGAATCGGGCCGTGGGCCTTTGGCTATAATCAACCCCCCTATTTGCTGACGTTGGGGGGACCCTCCCTGGGCCCTCCAAACAAGCCCTCTCCCCCCATGAGCACCATCCAATTCAGCTGTGAGAGAAGAGAAAAAAGAAGAAGAGAAGAGAAAGAAGAAGGGAGAGGGAGAAGGAAAGAAGAGGGAGAGAAGGAAAAGGAGAGAAGATAAAGAAGGAGGGAGAGAGAGAAGGGAAGAAGAGGGAGAGAAGGAGAAGGAGAGAAGAGAAAGAAGGAGGGAGAGAGAGAAGGGAAGAAGAGGGAGAGAAGGAGAAGGAGAGAAGAGCAAAAAGAAGGAGAGAAGAGAAAGAAGAAGGGAGAGGGAGAAGGGAAGAAGAGGGAGAGAAGGAGGAGAGAAGAGAAAGAAGGAGGGAGAGAGAGAAGGGAAGAAGAGGGAGAGAAGGAGAAGGAGAGAAGATAAAGAAGGAGGGAGAGAGATAAGAGGAGGAAGAGGGAGAGAGAAGGAGAAGGTGAGAAGAAGGAGTGGGAGAGAGAAGGGAAGAAGTGGGAGAGAAGGATTGAGGAGAGAAAAAGGAGCGAGGGGAAAAAAGAAGAGGGAGAGAAGGAGAAGGAGAGAGGAAAAGGAGGAGTGGGAGAGGGAAGGAGAGAGGTAGAGGAACAAGAGGAAGAGGTAGAAGGAAAGAGGAAAGAAGTAGTAGTAGTAGTAGAAGAAGAAGAAGAAGAAGAAGAGTAGAAGGAGAAAAGAAGAGAAGAGAAAGAGAAAGAGAGGGAAGGAGTAGAAGGAGAAAAGAAGTGGGAGAGGGAGAAGGAGAAGAAGAGAGGGAGAGAGAGAGAGAGAGTAGGAGAATAAGTGGAGAAAGAAGAGAGGGAGAGAGAGAGAGAGAGAGTAGGAGATTAAGTGAAAAGAAGAAGAAGAGAGAGAGGGAGAAATAAAGAAGTGAGAGTTGGTAACTACAAGGAGCCATGCCTAAACCACCCTCTCGGCAAAGGACCCCCATCCAGCGGTCTTTTCTACCAAACCTATCAACTTGAAAGCCATCAAGGTCTGGACTGCCCAATCTCTGCAAGACAAATGGCTCCCAAGAAGAAAGTCGCAGGAAGCATAGGTGCCCAGGCCACCGGTAATGTTGGAGGGGCGAGCGGAACAACCAACACAGCACACACGAATCAAGCCCAGGTTCTAAGCTTTAAAATTAATTAGGAATTATTTTCTTGTGGAAGGGATGAAAGGATTGATGATGTGCATGGAACAAAAACGAGTCTTAGGGTTTTGTTTACTCTAAGAACTAAGTTGCATGCGCGAAATGGTAGAGGTTGGAATTCGCATAAGATTTAATGCATAAAATGATAAGGTTATTGCCTCACTTCACATGAAATTTTACCCACATAAAATGATAAGGTTATCGCCTTACCTCACATGAAATGATAGCTTTTACTCACATAAAATGACAAGGTTATAGCCTTACCTCACATGCAATGATAGCTTTTACTCACATAAAATGACAAGGTTATCGCCTTACCTCACATGGAATGATAGCTTTTACTCACATAAAATGATAAGGTTATCGCCTTACCTCACATAAAATGATAGCTTTTTAACCAGTTCAGTGCATGAATAGCCATTTAGAATTCACGTTTTGCAATCATGGTTAAAAGAAACACATGAAATGTTATTTTCTGTCCATGAGATATACTTGCATCATTAGACAAAACCCTAAACTTTCATATACGTAAATCACATGTGATCCGGTGCATTAGAACTAAGTACTCATTGCCAGGAATAAAGAGAGATAAAAGTCGTTTAGGAGGTATAACTATACTAAACGCATAATGTGCATGATGGCTAAGGTTGATTGGGAAATCCTGCAGAGAACCGCACTAAGAGAATTGAAAGGATCGCATGAATCTAGGCTTCATCTTGACAGTTTAAATGAAGAATTGTGTGTTGCCGTGTGTGTTAACTGAGCTTGGTTGGAATTAGAGATTAAAATACCCTTGGTTGGGTTGCGAATAAGGCTATCCCAGCAATCTATAGGATTAAGATACCCTAAGGTAAAACCCAAGGGAAAAGGGCAAGTCAAAATTAAGTTATCTTACCAAGGCCATTTGCTTAAAAAATCTTGTTTTGGAATTATTGGGATCTCACCAAGACGTGAAAAGACCCAAGATCGGATGCTAGGAGCATTCAAAAAAAAAGAAGTCACACCTTGGCAGACAGTCGTACAACGATCTTCGAAATGTTCGTGCTTGTAATTAGGTACATTATTTGATCTCTTTGCTCAAGGAACTAATTCAAGGAAAACACATAATGCTTCAGGTTGAAAGCCTAGAGGGAGAGGGAGGAACAGTTACCTCCGACTGTCTGCCTAGCCCTATCCAAGGGGGTTGTTAGCCGTGCCGGGTATATGGACCTAACCCGCCACGAGAGGTCTCTTCGTGGGTGCTACTTGGAGCGGGAGAACGCTTCGGTGCTAGGGGAGGCTCTAGCTGTAAATCCTTTCCTCCGGATCCCACACAAGGGACCGACGTGACTCGAGATGGGATCTCGAGGCCTATGTACTAGTCAACGGGTGGAACTTGAAGCAATCCTATAGATTGCTGGGATAGCCTTCGGGCGTGATATTGGATGTACTCCAAGATTTTGGATAAATAAAGAGCAATTATTGGAGAAAAAAGAACTTGCTTGGCATTGTTTTTGTGTCAATGCCTAAGTTACATGAAGGAACTCGTGATTAATTTGTTTAATTAAGGAAGCTGTTTTTTCATGTCAAAACGTAATGTATTAGGTAATTAAATAACTAAAGCAAACTGAGGAAAGTGCAATGGATGTGATCTAGGTCCGTCATATGGAAGGGTGGTCCCAGCTAGCTGGGAACTTTTCTCAAATGTTGAGATAATAATTTCTGATTTATTCTATTTTAGGGGAAAGGAATGTGACTATGCCGTAGGTCAGAGAGGTTGAGCTTTGCATCCCTCTCATTTCCCATTCTCCATGAACCAAGTACAGCTTGAAACCGCTTAGTCTCTGTTGTTCCTACGAAAGGTGGTACAACTAGAGCTCGACACCAGCTTTCTCCTAGAGACTTTGCTGATAGGAAAGGAGCCCTGACCTCAGGTCGATCCCAAGTGGGAACGGCTGGACACTTCCGCTCGGGCAAACTCGAGAAGACCTAGATCGCAAACCCTGTGTCATTCCCTGCGAGTGCCAGGAGGAGCCTTCTAGACCCTCCTCCCGATGGGCTGCTAAGACGTTTTCCACAAGCGGACAAACGAGCACATTACATGTGGTGTGTCTACGTGTGATGAGTTACTAGCATATGTATATGTGTGTGTAATGAGTAGTGCAGTCATGTGTGTGGGGGATATAGTCTGTGTATATGTGTATATTATAAGGTACGTGGTGTGTATCTATGAGTGTGTGGTATGTTATATGTATGGGTGGCATGTGTGTATAGTGTGTAGGATGTGCATATATGTATATCTGGCTACTTGTGCTTGTGGGGTGATACGCCATACATTATGCGTGCCATTTTCCTCCCTCCTCCCTCCTTTGACCCTCCCCTCCAATGAGGTTGTATTAGGATGAGTTTTGAGGAAAATACCCACACACACAACACATGTAGCATGTGCATGTGTCATGTGTAGTGGTATTTGTGTATGTGTGTATGGACTAGGTGGTATGTGTGTGTGTTTTAGGTTTTGTATCTATGCGTTATTTGTTCCACGTCTTTGTACTTATGCATATCCTTCAAACTAAGCTTCCATCAATGCATTACCATGACCTTCAAGTACCTTCCAAAGTGTGTATGCAAGCTATAGATCACTTGAGCAGTGATTACTTTATTGATTTACAGCCATGGGGAACAATTTGGACAATAGGCGCAATCACGTAATGCAGCCTGGGGGTGTATTCAGCAAGTCTTCAGCACACTGATGATCATTGCTCTCTTTAATGTAATCAATGAAGCCTGTAAATGCTTGAAACAGGACCCAGACAACCTCTCCTTCAAGGAAGATTAAATACCTTCAGCAAATACCTTGTAAAACAACAATGGCAGGTAGCTTGCTATTCACAGAAATCCTTGGCCTTCAGTCTTCAAGTCTTCTTCACTTGTTCAGATGCAAAGAGCACATCCAAGATAGCTCTGATACCATGTTAAGAGATAGAGACAGAGAGAAGGGTTGGAGCAATAGAGAGGAGCCGTATGCTCTCATCTCTTTTTGTTCATATTATTCCATAACCCATATAACTAAAGTGAATACAACACTCTAAGGTCTACAGACTATTCACACACAACCTAAAGTCACTAACTTATTTAATGTCCCACACTTGGTGATACATCTGGACACAGCTAAGACTCTGTTGATCATACACACGAGCTTGAAGTCTCAACATACAGTGTATGGAAGCCATACAAGCTTGACGAAAGGCTTACCATGACAACTTCATCAAGCACAAAGAATTCAAGGAAGGTGATGTTGAGTTAGTTACAATGGAGCTTCTATGTAGAGATGCAGGTTAAGAGAGAGAAGAGATAGAGACACACGATTTGTGGTACTGAAGAGTGTACCTCAATAATGATTTTAGATAGGTATATGTACTATGTACACCCTCGCCCTTAGGGGCAGACACAGGTACTATCCTTTATCCCAACAACCTCCCCTCTAAAGGCAATGTGCCCAAAGAATCATCAGCTAAGTCTAAGTATGTACAAAGGTGAAGAGACTATACCTATCCAATATTCATCATTTGCCGCTCTTTGCTAGAAGACCTTTCGTGAGAAGGTCTGTAGGAATATCATCAGTGTGCACCTTAACCAGCTCAATGCTCTTGCTGTCAAGTACCTCTCTGATGAAATAATACTTCACATGTATGTGTTTTGTCTTTGCATGAAAGACAAGGTTCCATGCTAACATGATAGTACTCTAACTATCATAGTGGAGAACAGAAACCTCAATAATCCCAAGCTCAAGAACCAAACGTGACAACCATAAGGCCTCTTTGCATGCCTCGGTGGCAGCCACATACTCTACCTCCATAGTAGATAGTGCAACACACTTCTGTAGCCTGGATATCCAAGAGACAAATCCCCTTGTGAAGTTAAACACATACCCTGTAGTGGACTTCCTGTAGTCTGCATGTCTGGCTTAGTCTGCATCTGTAAAGCCAACGACAAATGTCTTCTACTAACCAAAGTAGATGCATAAATCCTTTGTGCCCTAGAGGTATCTCATAATACCTTTCACTACTTCTCAATGCTTCTTGCTAGGGTTTTCCATGTACCTGCTAACCACTCCCACTTCAAAAGGCAATGTCAAGATATGTAGCAACCATAGCATACATCAAACTGCCAACAGCTAAAGCATATGGAATCGTGGCCATTTCAACATTTTCATCATCAGATGTAGGGCTATCCTCTGCACTACGTTTCACTTATGGAGGCAATGAAACTCCGATTGCTTTCCCCCTGCATATTGAAATGCTGCAAAATCTTGGATACATACTCTTGCTGAGATAGATAGAGTAACCCCTTCGATCTATCTCTAAGTATCCACATCCCAAGAATGTGATTGGCATCACCAAGATCCTTCATGTCAAAGCTGCCATGAAGACTTTGCATGAATCCAAGGCATGAGTATCCCTACCAACAATTAGCATGTTGTTGAGTGTTGAAATGACTTGTTTTTTGGCTGATTTTTGTTGTTTTTGAGAGCTGAATGGTTGATTTTATGAGATGATTGATTGATTTGGAAGTGGGTTGAGAATGTTTTGGATGATATTGATTGTGTTTTGGAAGATCATGATGTTTGTTGGTGGTTCTGTGATGTTCTGATAGGTTCTGTATACCTTCTGTTTTGTTCTGTTTTGTTCTGTTTTGGTATGTTTTGTTCTGATTGTCTTCTGTAAGGAGGGATGGAGTATTGATTGATGAAGATTGAGATATTGTGAAAGTTTATTGAATAGTTTTTGAGAGTTTGGAATGATTTGAGAATGAGTTATGTGGTTTTGATGACCTTCTGTAACCTTCTGTAGGTCTTCTGTAGAGCTTCTGCTTCTGTTCTGTTCTGTACTGGAGCTGTTCTGGTACTATTCTGTAGACTGTTCTGTATGCTTCTGTAAGTGTTCTGTGGAATGTATGTGTGACTTTGGGAAAGTTTTCTAGCCTTGGAAAGAGGTGAATACAAGTGCAAAAGAGCTGAAAGAAGTGGAAGAAGTAGCTGCCAAAGACTCAAGTGAAGACTAGAGTGAAGTGACAGTAGTGAGCTATGAAAGGACACTGTAGTGGCTCTGGTGACTCTTCATATCAGACATACCTCTTGGGAGGGGTATCCACGACCTAAGAGTGATTATTGAGAGTGATTTTGAGAGATTATAGTGAGGATATGATGTATTATTGATGGAGTGAGAGAGAGAGAGTTAGAGATAGCCAATTCTACTCAAACAGAGTGATTGTATATGAGAGATTGAGAGAGAAGACTATGAAGATATTGAAGATGAATACTATGTGATGTATTTCCATTCCAAGATGGTGTATTCCTTTGCTTCCTTTGTTCTATTGATGGATTTTGTGAAGATGTTGAAGAATATGGTTGATTCTATTAAAATCCGTGGGAGGTCTACATGATGCTGCATGAAGATTTGTTGTGCCTGGTGTTCTTTTCTTCATTGTGATAATATAAAACATGATAAACAAGCTTGTTGATGTTACAAGATAGATTTTCTTGCAAGAGAATTCCCTTTTCTTTGGTATTCCTCCCGGGGCTCCATGCTTTTGGTGCGCAGCCGGGGAACTTGCCATCAACAAGCACCAGAAGAGGCTGAAAATGAAGGAAATGGCATTGCCAAGAAGAGAAGAATTCAATGGATGTTTGTAAAGTTCCTTATTCCACTGAAGAGTTGGAATTCCTCATAATCAAAGCCACTTTCCACAAGAAGTTCATCCCACAATGGCGGAAACACATCACCATCATGATGCATGCTCTATGTAGTGGACAGTTTCCTCTTCCTGTTGAAGCAGCAGAAACTTGCATCTTGGTGGCAAACTGTTTGGGAACAAACTGAAGAGCAGAAACAGAGAGAATGACCATCCATGGAAGATTTGGCATTCATTGAGAAGTTTCCAGACAACATCAAGTGGGAGATTGTGAAGAAGCTTCAGGAGTCTTGGTCTGTAGAGGTTCACAGGGACAAGAAGGAAAAGAGTTGGAATTTGTTCGTGGACGCTCAACAGCAAGATACATGGGATGCTTGGTGTACTGATAATCTTCTGTTTGTTCAATTAGCAACCCGCTGGAAGTTGGTAGATAGAGTGTTTTTCACAACATACACTGTTGAAACCATCAGAAGCTGGCATTACTATGATGATGGCACCACCACAATGCTCAGACGTATGCATTTTGACACCTTCAGAACCGAATACCTTCCTCTGTGCAGTGGCATGAAAGCAGAATTCAGGGACGTTGAAAAGAAAGAAGTAGAAGAAATGTTGGCAAGAGAGTCCTCCAGAGACTCAAGCCTTCTGTTAACCCTCTGTGGAGCACTAACAATATAGTGGAGCCACACCCCTGATGAATGACGCAATAAAGAGGCAAGCGTTAGAACGAGTCCAGAGGTACGTGAGAAGAGAGAAAGCAAGAATCAGAGCTGAGAGCAAGCTCGCAGCAGAAGCCGCCTTTGACGCCCTTGTGGAACTCTTTACAGAAGTCCCAATGGCACATCAAGCCCTTCCTCCTCCTGCTGGAGGTCCACTTCCAAGCCAGATCCGTCCTGGAAATATTGATGACAGGCTAGCTAATGTAGTCCCATTGCCGATTTTTAAGGGAGAGTACAATGAAGACCCCGATCTTCATGTAACAGAATTTATGGTAGCATGTGTGGCTAACGATGCCAGAACCCCTGAGCATTGGTTAGCAATATTCCCCGCCACTTTCAAGGGCGCGGCGTTTCAGTGGTATGAGAGACAAGCAGCAGGAACTTTTGGCACATGGGACGACCTGAAGTTGGCCTTCCTCACTAAATTCAAGCGTGAAGGTTTTGAAGAGCGGATGCGAGAGGAATTCATGAACCTAAGTCAGTCCTCTGGAGAAAGAGTGGAAGCTTATGTCTCACGAATGGAATCCATCCTGAAGAGATGGACTAACCATAATCTAGATGATGGCATTCAAAAGGGGGTGTTTCTCAGAGGATTACAACCAGAAGTCCGTAAGTTTGTGGAGCTGCAAAGACCAGCCACACTGCAAGCTGCAACAGAAGGTGCAAGACTGTACGATGAAGTGGAAGCTCGATTAGCAATGAATACAGGAAGAGGAGTCCTACCTCCTCTGATGCCAGGAATGATGTACCCACTAAATGCAGTTCCAGGGACTGTTCCCTACCCTTACCAACAGATGCCCCCAGTATCACAGTACAGTGCACCAAATCCACAGTGGCCACAATCCATGCCTCAAATGATGGTTCAACCACAACAACAATGGTCCCAACCAATTTCCTCAATGCCAAATCAATAGCAACAGTGGAATCCTACCAACTGGAGCCAACAGCCAACAGTTCAAACAGGAGCTCTGAATCAGAACCAGAACAGAGACCCCTCTGTACCAGCCCAACCCGTTTATGCAGTGATTACAGAGACTCCTCAAAACCCTCCTGCCAGTACGTCCGGAGGAGAAAGCTTGAAGGATTATTTATCCAACTCAGTTGCAAACATAAAAAAGAAGTTGATGGATGTGATTACAGAACAACTACAGACGTTGAAAGTGAATACCGCTAGCATATCCAATGTTGCAGGAGCAGGAAGAGATGTGATGCGGTCAAACACTTGGTGTGGTAAGTGTCATCAAGCAGGCCATTTAGCCACTGAATGTACATGAAAACCAACCATCCCTGGAGCCTTCTGTTCCTACTGTTTGCGGAAGAACCATACAGAGGACATTTGCTCTCTGAAGGAGATGCATGATAGGAGAAGGAATGAAGAAGACGCAAGATTCAACTTGCTGGAATCCAAAATGACAACACAGGATATTGGACCCAAGCCTAGAGAGTTTGGTCCTAATTTCGGACCCAGAAGATTTCCCTCTCAAAGTTACAGAGGAAGACAGTCTGGCGGTGGTCAGAGATCAGAAGTGGAGTGTTACAGATGCGGAGAAAAGGGACACATTTCACCAAATTGTCCAAATCCTCGAAGGACAGTGGATTATAAGCCCTTATGCAGTCGATGTAAAGGAGAAGGCCACACTGCAAAAGACTGTCCAAGCCCAGTCCCAGTGAAAAACAGTGCTACTGATAGTCCAGCCAAGGCCCAAGAGCCTACCTCCAATTTGGTAGAATTGGAAGTTGCTGCCATCACGCGTGCAAAGCAGAAGGAACCACCTATCCAGAAAGAAAATAACCCTCCTGCCAGAACAGTGAAGTTCAGTCTTCCACCAGAAGAACAGAACAGAACAGAGCCTAACAGTGCCGTACAGAGCACTACAGTGCCGCAGAGAGTTACAGAGACAGTTACAGAGACAGGACCAGAGGTCCAGGAGACAGAAGAGGAGGAAGTGCCACAAGTGGCAGAAGAAGTTCCTGTAATTCCTCTGTTGGAAGAAAAAGGGAAAATGAAAATGGGTGTTGCCCCATTCCCTAACCGGTTAGAGAAGCCAGTGGATCCTATTAAGGAATACGATTTGGTCAGAGATCTAGATACCTTTAAACCAAACCTTACATTCCGACAATTATTGATGTTGTCTCCCAGTTGCCGGAAAAGGTTCAAAAGTATACTGACAAGACGACGTGGTTTAAGGATTGCTCCCTCAATAGCAACAAAGTCCAACAAGGCTCCAGAGCCTGTAAAAGAAGTGGATGTGGCTAATGCTTTCCTAGATCCGGGTACTCCAGAGACTGGCGTGTGGATAGAAGGCTGTTTCATTGCAAATGCACTGATTGATGGTGGTTCATCAGTGAACATTATGACGGATGTGACAATGAAGAATCTAGGCTTACAAGGTGTGCAACCAACCCAATGGCTCATCAGACTGGCGGATCAGAGTAGAATCAAGCCTTTGGGCATTCTCCCATATGTGAAGACTACAGTGGCTGGAAAAGATTATTGGCTAACCTATCTGGTGGTGAAGCCAAACTCTTATGGTACATCCTACCCTCTGTTACTAGGCAGACCATGGCTTTTTGAAGCCCGAGCAAGGACGGATTGGTTCAAAGGAACTTTGACCTTGGGTAGAGGACCCAACAAAGTGGTGCTGAAACTGTATGGTTCTCAAAAAGGACATGGATCCACCTCCTTGGAATTATCTTCTGACTCCCCTAATGAGGCTACAGATGGAACATCAGCAGACGAAGATGCTATCAAACAGATCCTTCCCAAGAAAACAGTGGCACATTCCTTAACAGTGGATACTGTAGGCCGACTTCCAAAAGATGCCAAATCATTATCAATGGGTGAATACTTCCTGCCTGAACCGGGAATGACTTCTGAAATCACTTCTGATAGTGAGATAGAAGCATGGATGTACTGCTCTCCCTGTTACATGGCCATAGTAGAAACAGAGACAGAGACAGGAGAGGAAACAGAGAATCTATTCTTCTGTTACAGAGCTCCTACAGAGACAGAAGCAGAAGCAGATGCAGAGACAGAGACAGAGACAGAAGAGGATGGATATGATATAGACGAAGAAGATTATGAAAGTGAAATGGAAGGGTCTATCCCACCTGAAGAGGATACATTTAAAGAAGAAGTTCCAGAAGCATAAGAAACAGACGAGCTCATGCTACGGGACAGAATGGTGATGGTACCATTTGGTCTAGTAAATGGATCTTCTCATATGCAAAACCTTTATAAGGAATGGATTAAGAAGAATAAGCCGTCTTTCAAGAGTGGCTCCTGCTGTCCTAACCCATCCTTGCCAAAGAAAGATGATGATGATGCACCGTGCCAACAAGTACTAGTTCCACCAATCCAACAGGCATCAGAGGGTCCCTATTATGTGACGTTCCTGGATGTATCATCAGAAGATGAGTCTTCAAGCCAAGAGGTAATTACTCTTGAAACCAAACCCGAAACGGCTCTTATCCCATTTCAACATCTTAGGGAGCAACCTAAGTCTCCACCAAAAGAAGAAATTGGTTCTAGTGGGACATCAGAAGAGGACACCACTCCCTTGAAGGAGTTGGATCTGTACCCAGAAGCAGTCCGCAGGACATTCATCCGTGAAGTAGAAGGTGAAAGGCAGTTAACTTTTGTGGATGCAGAAGGCACTGAACGCCACTTGAAGGTGGGTAGCAGTCTCCCAGAAGAGGAGTTGTCAACCTTGTACAACTTGTTGAAAGAAAATTTGGACGTGTTTGCATGGTCTTACAAAGACCTAAAGGGGATTGATCCCACAATATGTCAACATCATATTGACTTGGAGCCTGATGCCAAGCCAGTACGGCAACGACAGAGGCGAATGAACCCGAATTATTCCACATTGGTGAAAGCGGAGCTGCTGAAGCTTCTGGAAGCGGAGTTCATCTATCCAGTGGCAAATAGTGAATGGGTTTCACCCATCGTGGTTGTACCCAAAAAGAATGGAAAATTGTGAATATGTGTGGATTTTCGAAAGCTTAATTCCAAGACAAAGAAGGATCACTTTCCTATCCCTTTCACAGACCAACTGTTGGATACAGTGGCAGGACATGAGCTTTATTCTCTTCTGGATGGATTCAGTGGATACAACCAAGTCCAAATCGCGGAAGAAGACCAATCCAAGACAACCTTCACCACAGAATGGGGAACCTATGCTTACCGAGTGATGCCGTTTGGGCTCTGCAATGCCCCTGCTACTTTCCAACGAGTCATGATGGCCGCATTTCAAAATCATCTGCACGACTTTATTGAGGTATATTTGGATGACTTCTGTGTCTATAGTTTGATCAGTGAACACTGGGGACATTTGGAGCAATGCTTTGATCGATGCCGGGAGTATGGGATTTTCCTCAACCCCGACAAATGCATCTTTAGGGTCTCTTCTGGAGTTCTGTTGGGCCACATTGTCTCTGCACAAGGGATATCAACAGACCCTGCAAAGATTGAAAAGATCGCAGCTTTGACAGCACCCTCCAACCTCAAACAGTTGAGGGGATTCTTAGGTCATGTGGGTTACTACAGAAGGTTTATAGCCCATTTTGCGACAAAGGCAACTTCCTTGCACAAGCTTCTGAGGAAAGATGCAGAGTTTACTTGGACAGAAGAATGTGACAAAGCCTTTCACACTCTGAAGCAGTGTTTGATAGAAGCACCCATTCTGCAACCTCCTGATTGGACGAAAGAGTTCCATGTACACACTGATGCATCAATTGAAGGTTTAGGTGCTGTCCTCTGCCAAAAGGGCTCCTCGAAGTTGGATCAACCGATCTATTATGCAAGCCGAAAAGTCACTGATAGGGAACAGAACTATACAGTGACCGAGCTGGAGTGCTTGGCAATGGTGTTTGACCTAGAGAAGTTTCGCCATTACCTCCTATCTACCCACTTTAAATTTTATGTGGATCATGAGGCCCTGGCCTTCCTGATGAACAAAGCAGATGTGAAAGGACGAATGATGAGATGGCTCCTTCTATTCCAGGAGTTCGACTTTGAGGTGATTACTAAGCCTGGTCGTTCCCATGTTCTGGCTGATCATTTGTCGCGTATCCCACAAACTGCAGACGAGGAGCAGGATGATCCAGACCTCCCTGATGCTTCCCTATTCTTGGTAGAAACTGTAACTCCCTGGTATGCAGACATTGCCAATTTGCTGGCAACCCAACAATACCCTCCTGGTATCTCTAGTCGGGAAAGGAAGAAGCTCATGCTAGAATCAGCCCCCTACACCCTGCTAGGCGGTGCACTGTACAAGAAAGGCAAAGATGAAGTGCTCAGAAGATGTGTTGCAGGAAATGAGATTGGGATTGTTCTGAAGGCTTGCCACGATGAGCCATGTGGAGGTCACTTTGCAGGAGAAGCTACAGCCAGGAAGGCTCTGCTAGCAGGATATTGGTGGCCTACCATTCATAAGGATGCCTATGATTACTGTAAAAGATGTGACGCTTGTCAAAGAATGGGGAAACCCACGAAGACAAGTGCCATGCCACTGCAACCTATCCTTCCTTTGAAGCCGTTTGAGAAGTGGGGCATTGACTTCGTCGGTCCGATCGACCCTCCCACTAGAAGGAAACAGAACAGATACATCCTCGTATGTACGGATTATGTTACAAAGTGGTGTGAAGCTAAAGCCCTAAAGCAGGACGATGGTAACAGCGTGGCCCTGTTCATGTACGAGAATATCATCACCCGTTTTGGCAGTCCCTTAGAGTTGGTAAGTGACAGAGGTACTCATTTCCTTAACAAAGTCATGGAAGAATTGACAGAGTTGTATAAGATCCGCCATCGCAAGTCCACTCCTTATTACCCCAGAGCCAACGGCCAAGTCGAAGTCACGAATCGCATCCTCTGCTCGATTCTGACAAGAACAATTGCCGCACATCGTCGTGATTGGGACGATCGACTTACAGAGGCCCTCTGGGCGTACAGAACCTCCCATAAAGCAGCAACGGGACAGACACCTTTCCAGTTGGTGTATGGTACAGAAGCAGTTTTTCCTATTGAACTGGAACTACCCTCTTTGAGAGTGGCTATCAAAGAGCGTTTGGGGGATGATGATTCACTGCAACGTCGTCTCCTGCACCTGGAATGTTTGGATGAAATTCGTAGGATGGCTCTACAGTGCATGGAAGCCACGCAAGCTCGACGTAAGGCTTACCATGACAGCTTCATCAAGCACAAGGAGTTCAAAGAAGGTGATTTGGTCCTAGCCTATGATTCATGCTTTGGCAAGTTTCCTGGCAAGCTTCAACAGCGATGGATGAGCCCCTATAAGGTACTTGCCGTCAACCCTAATGGTTCTGTCCAAGTGCAGACCGTTGATGCCTCTGATGATCCCTTTCTGATCAATGGATATCGCCTGAAGAAGTACTTCCCTCCTTGGGGATCTTGACAATTACGGTCACTTGATCTTTTCCCTCGTTGGCACGGCATTGTACTTCTTATGATGTTACTTCTGATAGCCGTCCTTCAATCACTCCTGATGAAGTGGACGCAACCCTCTGTCCCCTTAAACCCCCCTTCCAGCCTTGATCTCTTATCCTCTATTTTCCACTAGCGACAGTGGCGAGGTTGGTCTTGACACATGGTTTTTCTACCATTCCCTTGCTCAATTTGCAGAAAAAAAAAAGGAGAAAAAAAAAACAAAACATATCGGTCATGGGAGAAAAGGACTTAGGTCCCTGTCATGCCGACCTATTCTTCGAGAAAAGGTGGAAACACCCTCGGGAATAGGGGAAAACAAGAAAAAAAAAAACCAAATCTGTTATGAGAGAAAAGGAAGCAATTCCCTGTCATAGCAGGCCTCGTGCCAAGAAAAGGTGGTAAACACCCTTGGGCGAGAAGCTGGCTGTGGAAAAGGTGGCAACACCCAGCAGTCCAGAAAGAGATTCATTAATTGATATCTCCAGGATCCAATTCCGAAGCTGCCTCCCTTGGTATGCTATGTCCTGGGTCTCTCTGCAAAGTGACTACCTGTCCTCTAGCAGACGACATGTTCCTGTCCAATACAATGTTTGATTTGGTGGCTACCTCCCTGGGTATGCCTCCTCTTCAACAACTGATGACGCGATATTCATCGACAAACAGTTGAGTGATGTGAGCTTTCATCCTAACCGGATGGGGAAGTGAGTATGGTTGCCCTCTGTATCTATCAACAACGAGTGAGACAGAGGGTGGGGCGAGAGACCAGTCCTTTCCCTTCAAATCAAATGAGAGGTGAGAAGTGTGAATGAAGTGTTGCACGCACGGGATGGGCCTCTCAAAGCACAAAGCACAATTTGTTTCTGTGCACTACACTATAAGGCTCCCTGGCCTTCCTTCTTGCACCGTATGCCGGCACAGGGCGGGATGCACATTTGCACCATCAAAAGCGCACAAGGCATACAACCTTTGCACAAGTGACTGTGAGGATTATATCAATGGGTTTCAGGAAAAGGCTGCCCTCCTGTATCTATCAACAGAGAGTGAGACAGAGGGTGGGTTGAGTGTGACTGGAGTTTCTTCACTCAATTACCGAGAGGTGAGATTGAGGGACGTTACGATACTTGGAGTCAGGTATGTTCCCGTTTCCCTATGCACCCACGGGATGGGTTTTTGCCGTCATCACAAGACACTTCACCCTGTTCTGTACACTGCACCATAAGGCTCCCTTGCCTTCCTCCTTGCACTTATGCCAGACGGGTTGGACGCACTAATGCACCATCAACTGTGCACCCTGGCATACTCCTTCTGCGCCATTTCCCCCTTGTCGATTCCTCAATCGAGTACGAGATATGGGTTTCAATCCTTATTCCTCGAGTGCTATTAGTCATGGGGCGAGTGACTGTTCTTTCATTTCATTTGAGTGACTGCGAGTTGAGTGCAATATCCCTCATCATCGACAACGCATTTCCTGCGATTCCTTCAACCAGCTACCTCCCTGGGTGCTGCCGCGTGGTCCCTGCCATGATGAACGGGTGCCGAGAAGATGCCTTGGTCCCTCCAGCGCCGACAACCACACTGGACGTGCCATCGACACTCAACCTTGATTCTTGACGAAACGGGCCAAGTTTTTCTAACCCTACACCTTCTGTTTCTTCGTGACGGTCATGTTTTAAGTGTGGGGACGTTAGTGGATGGTCTGTGGCGTGGTCCTAGGTCCCTGTTGCTCGGTTAACCCTATCCGTTAAGGTCTTAAGTGTGGGGACGCGTCCCTGCGCGCCTACATTGTATATCCTCTGCATATGCCTCAACCTGCTCATGCATGTCTGCCATGCCTTGCTGTTACCCTGATGGGGATCCCTTTCCACCCATCCGGTTATGTTCCACCCACCCTTGGGGCTGTTCCCTTGCAGTTTTCCTTCATTCCCTGATTTTGAGGTCCTGCCATGTGAATGCACCCTACGTTCACCGACGTCCAAATCCAACCTTATAGCCCTGTTCCTCCCTTTGAACTGATCATTTTTCCTTTTTACCTACCCTTGTTCGGGTGCACGATTTTTGCGTTATTAATTTTTGAAGCATTTTGTGCAATTTAGACGGTTTTCCATGTGAACGCGCTTCTCTTGCTTCGGAACCGTGATCTGCCATCATAGCCTTACCAAGAAATTTTCCCTTGACATTTTTCCTTTTTATTCCGCATCATTTCGATACACGGTTTGTCCACTATTAATTTTCCGGGTTTTTACGACTTTTTTCGTGCGTATTTTTGATATTTTTCCATGTGAACCTGCCTTGTTTGCATCGGACTTCCAATTTAATCCGACAGCTGTGTCCCTTGTGCATTCCCCCACCTTTTTCCTTTTTCCTCCACCCTCTTTCGACTTCTGGATTTTTTATTATTAATTTTTAAATGAGTTTTCGGGCGTATTTTTGGAGTTTTTTGCATATGAACCCCTCCTATTTCCACCGAAACTGCGTTTTAACGTGATAACCCTGTGCCACTCCTTCTTTCGGACATTTTTCCTTCATACTGCATGTCATTCCGGTGAACACTTTGTCCGATATTAATTTCCGATCCCATTTTCGGGTTTGTTTTTGGGTTTTTTCCATGTGAGCGCGTCTTATCTCCGTCAGAATTATGTTTTGATGTGATAGGATTGTCGGACACATCTTTCTGCACAGTTTTCCTTTTTTTTGTACCTCGTTCCGATGCACGGATCTTTCGATATTAATTTTTAAATGCATTTTTTGGTTCGTTTTTTGTGTTTTTTGCACGTGACCGCCCTTTACCCCTCCCGAAACTTTCGTCATATATTTTCCCTGTTTTTCCCTTGTCGTCCTGCCCACTTTTTGTTTTTACGCTATTTCGTTTTGACGTCCGGATTGGGAGTTATTAATTTTTCTTTATTTTTACGTGTATTCGCGCGCCCGTTTTGCGCGTGAACGCACCCTTTTTCGATTTTACGCATCCCCACGCGCCCCGGTCGTGTCCGCCTAACCCGTATCGTCATCCCAGTGTCGTTTCAATCCCGTCACGGTAAATTTTTTTACCCCGCCCCGCGCATGTGCGTGGGACGGGGGTACGCACCCTTGTCCCTACCCCACCCTGCCCACCCCCTACCCTACCCTACCCTTGTCCCTACCCAACCACCCCGCCCGCCCATTGCCCCTGCCCACCCCTTCCCCCCAACCGCCCGACCCCTTCCCTTCCCTCCCTCTCCCTGTGTTCCTCCCTCTCTCCCCTTCTTCCTCCTTTCCTCCTTCTCCCTCTCCACCCGCTTCTCCATCCCCTCCCTCTCCTCCTGCTCCCTTCCTCCCACCTTCCTCCTCCCTCCTTCTCCTCCCTTCCATTTCCACCTTCCCTCCTTTCCCTTCTCCTCCCCGCCTCCCTCGTGCCCTGCGCCCTGTCTCCCTCGTGCCCTGCGCCCCGCCTCCCTCGTGCCCTGTGCCCTGCCTCTTCGGTCGACGCCGCCCTCTGCTGCCCCCTGTGGCCACCGCCTATCGCCGCGTGCCGCCCTTCTGCCCCCTTCCTCGTCTGTGTCCGCTGGGACGCCCGTCGCCCTCCTACCCGCCGTGACGGCCCTGGACCCCGCCCTCTACGCTTGCTGCTGATTTAAGCTTCTCTGTTTGGGCAGTTATCACAACCTTCATTTCTTCAACCTCCTTCTGTAACCTATCCCTCTCCTCTGTTACAATAACAACTTGGGATTGATTTTCTACCTACTGAGCTGTCAAAGTAGAGAATTCATCTTTCTGTGTATCCATGACCTTAGTTTGCTGCTCCATTTGTATACAGAGGTCAGAAAATTTCTCTTGAGAAAAAACTAACTCATCATTTGCTTTATTTAGCTCCTCCTTATACTGCTAAACTTCTTCATAAAAAAAAGAAGAAAACTATTGGATATAGGCAGTAACGGAAAGTTTAATTGAACTCTGGATATCCTTGCAAAAAAAAGGAATGGCATCCCCTGTTACCAGGCCTTGCACAAAAGGAATAGAAATGTCCAGCATACCATCCCTACGGACCTTGAAAAGGTTTGGCATTTGAAGAAAGGCAGGCAAGCAGTGTGCTGCAAGATTGAGCAAGAATTTTCACTAGAACTAGAGGAGTAGAAATTGGTACTGATTCAATAGCTCATTTTAGGTGCTTTCTCTGAATGACTAGAGGTTGGTGAGAATCATCATCCTCAATGATCACATCATCTTCTTCATTAGGAGGAGGAGGAACCTCTAGAGGATCAACTAGAGGTAAAGGGACTTCCTTTGCATGCGCAGCATGCATCAGGAATACATAAAGGTAAGAACCAAATGTGACATTAGTCACATTTTCTCTAGTAGCTCTAATAAAATGCTGATCCATCTTTGCTAAGAGATAGGTACTCCAATCAATGGTAATACCTTTCTGTTGGGGTAAAAGGCCTCTGGGCCTACCCGTGTATACTGTGACCACCCATTCTTTATTCATATATAATATGATAGTACAATAAGGCTGTCAGTTCAGTTGGACAGCACCTACATTGTTTGTGTTCTTCTCTCCTGCATCTTCCTCTTCTCCTTCTCCACTGCCATGGCATCCCCTTCAACTGGTATTAGAGCGGGATCTCTGGAGCGCTTCTCGACTGTGCACACGAGCTTTGAGATCTTCCTTCACATGTATTCTCAAACATTCATAGGTAAAGCAAGGTTTCTTGAAGTGTGGCCACCATTGGAGCTTCACCTTGAAGCTTGGCTGCTCCCCACCTTTGGCTTGTTTGAGGCCTTCCTTTTAACCGGACCCCTCCGAAGCTTGGCCACCATTTTTTACAGCCCCAGGACTAGCATTTACAGTTGGCGCAATCACGTAGCCCTCCCATATGTGTCTTCAGCATTGACAGTCACAACAACAACTCTTCTCCTCCTTTGGCACTTGATTTTGGCTCATTTGGAGCCCTCGAGCACTTGGCATTGAGCATTGACACTTGCATTTGACTTGGGTGATGTTTTGGGTTTGATTTGCACAGTCCCAAGACTGTTTACAGTAGCTCACAGACATTACACAGTAGTGTAACATTGGCATTTGTTGCTTGGGCTTAGTGGCATTGGCATTTGATGCCTGAATGGTCCCGTTTGGTGCCCGGATACTTGGAGATGATGTGCCTATGGTTTGACTTGGGTTTGAGCTTCGATTAAGCATTGTTTTGCTCAGTTTTCAGAGGTTATATGCTGTTGTTATGAACAAGGCTGAAGCATAGCTGCTTATGGTTGATGGTCATTGGATGCCTATGTATGCCCGGTTGGTACCCCCCATGATTGGGAATGTTGTGCCCATGTTATGACTTGGTTTTGGTATTGAGTTTGGCCCTAGATTACCTCTATTTGGCAGTCATTTTGCTGCTATTATGAGCAGGGCTAAAGCTATTTAATGCTATACTCGGCTATGCCTATTGGGCTATGGGTACTCCTGGCTACTTGGGATGATGTATTCATGTATTTGGATGATGCCACATTGATGTTTTATGCTCCAAAATCACTTTGAGCTGAGATTTAGAGCTCGATTTATGGTTTCAATACCATTTTTTATTTGCAGATGGTAGTCACTTGAGACTGTTCACTAGTACGTGTCACTTGAGTGATGCTTGTACGACCCGTTAGGGAATGATGTCTATAGTGGATGCTTTTGGGTTTGGTTGCAGGATGGTAGATGTTCTGACTTCGTCTTGACTTTCATCGAGTATTCCATTGACCAGTTTGACATTTGGTTGGCTTATTCCGTATGCAGTTTTGATGCTATCCGGCCTTGGTGCTTTGATGTATGGATCTTGATGTTTGGGTGATGCAGACTTATGTATGAGTAGTGATTGCTCTACTCTTTCACAGTTGGATACTTGAGCTTTGATTGCTCCTTGCTGTTTGGATTTTTTGCGGGTTCTTTGGTTGACTAGTGGACTTATTGACAGTGCTTGGGCTTCACAGTCATTATGGCTTTTATGCTTCTCTGTTGCCTAGCCTCTATGCTAGTTAGGTTGCTTTTGCCCATGCAGATCAGGGAGTAGATGCTATGTATGCTTGCCCGTCTATGCACATGGTCTACTGTCATATACCTTACAGAGCCGCTTATATGGATGTTGTTGTATAGGTACTTGGGCTTCTCTTGGAGATTGACCATTGCAGGATCTTATGCCACTTATCGGTCTTGCATTGACTTGGATACTACTATGTGGTTTGATCTACTACAGAGTCACGCTTACACATATGGTTATGGGCTGATTTCCTGGCTGAAATCAATATGCTCTTATGACAGATGTCTTGGCTTTTACATTGTTGTGGTTGGCTATGTCATGCAGTTACCTACGAGGCTTGTTCATGTGGGAGCTTCTGCATCTTTGCTTGATGCCTCTATGTTCCTTTTTCCGTTACGGAAGGATGAGTCCTTGCAGCAGCATGCTTCTACCACTGATGCACTTGTAGACGGTTGTCTTGATGAGCAGGTTCCCTTTGTTGGGGCAGCCCTACACTCCTTGAGCTCTTCAGATGCTTCGGATAGTCCTATTGATGAGGCTTCAGTTGCTTCATCATCTTCTTCTTCTACAGATGTATGCTTCCATTGTGGGAAGCTTCGGCATGTTCAAAGAAAATGCTTTAGACGGATTAGAGAGCAGCAGAGATAGAGACAGACTCGACATGAGCAGAGAGTCAGCGATGCAGCACGTATTACCACTCTTTCTAGTGGTGAGGTACATGCAGTTACCCATGATGATGCAGTTGAGCATGTCCTCCTGTCATCTAGTTTCCCTACAACTTACTTGCTCAATGATCAGGCCCATGCCTTTGATTGGCTTTTCGACTCTATGGCATCTTCTCATGTTACCCCTCATAGAGCATGGTTCTCTTCTTACAAGGAGGTTGATGGATGTATTGATCTGGGCCTTGAGCAGACTTATGCTATTGTTGGTACAGGGAACATACACCTAGCTTTGCCTAATGGGACTTCTCTTATGCTCAGGGATGTTCTATATGTTCCCATGCTCAGTAAGAGCCTGATTTCTGTCAGTCAGTTGCATGATGCAGGTTACTCTGCTTCTCTTCAGGATTGGTCATGGAAGATCTGTCATGGTTGCTTGGTTTTGGCTAGAGGTTCTCGAGTTGGTTCTCATTACCCAGTGCATGTCTCTCATGTGGGAGATTCTATGGTTGCAGTTATCCAAATACCACATGCATTGTTATGGCATTATCGCCTAGGCCATATGCACCACAAAGAGATGGAGATATTGTCTCGTTCAGACTCATTGCTACCTCTTATGTCACTTACAGTTCTTAATGCTTGCCTTGATTGTACTCTTGGTCCTTGCAGAGCCCCCTTGGCTTATGGCGATCGTATGAGGTATGCCCCTCTAGATCTTGTCGATTGTGCAGTATATGGACCTATGCCTTCCTAGTCACTTGGTGGAGCGTCGTACTTTGTGACCTTTGTTGATCATGCTACCCATCGTGTTTGGCCTTTTTCCTTGGTGTAGATTGAGGATGCTGTAGTTACGCCTAACAGGTTTATGGATTTTGCTGGTAGCAGGCCTAGGTGCTTGTAGATGGATTATGAGAGTCATGCTCTCTCTCCCAGCTTTCAGACCTCTTGTTAGTAGTATGGCATTGATTTCTTATGCGCACGGTATTATGGGATTGCTCATGGCATGTGTCTGACCTTACAAGAAAAGGTTGCTTCTATGCTTACCATAGCTGGGTTGTCTTATGGCTTTTGGGCTGAGGCCCTTATGATAGCAGTCTTATGCTTACCATAGCTGGGTTGTCTTATGGCTTTTGGGCTGAGGCCCTTATGACAACAGTCTATTTGGTTAATAGGATGCCATGCTTGACCTTGGATGGTATTACACCCCATGAGGCATGGAGTGGCATGCAACTCTCCTATGATTACTTGAGGATGTTTGGTTGCCAAGCATACGTACGTATGCCACATGAGCCTATGTCACGTAGATGTATCATCCTTGGTTATAGAAATGGTGACTTTAAGGCCTACAGATATGGGATTTGGATGCCCAACATGTCATAGGCAGCCGTCATGCTGTCTTCTGTGAGAAGCAGTCACCTCTTAGCCCTCTTGATGAGTGTTCAGTACGCTTTATGGCTGATTTTACAACAGCTACAGTGCCATTACAACAAGATATTTATGCTGAAAATGAGGTACTTATTGGCCCAGATGACGTAGCTATGCATAGCAGTCAAGGTTAGGATGTTGGTGGTCAATTGCTAGACCGCTTGCAGGCTCATGAGAGCCATTTCAGTGATTGACTCTGGAGAGTTTGACTACTCTCCGCTGTCTTATATGCGCCACGTTGATGCTATGCGCGACTCTGATGCTTTACAATCGTGCTGCACTGATGAGTTGTGCTTGTTTCATGAGAAGCATTCTTGGATTGCTCCGTTGTATGGAGCTGCGGGATCTCTTATCTCCTGGATGTCATGGACTCGGGGATTCTTGACTCTTCTTTTGCAGAGGTTCCCGACACTTCTTACACAACTCTCTTTCGGATTGGGCATTGGGTGAGATGTTATGATTCCTCACCTTGTCTTTTTTTTTTCTTTTCTTTGTTTTCACTCCCCAACCGCATTGGCCTTTTAGTGGGAGGTTGTTGGGGTAAAAGGCCTTTGGGCCTACCCGTGTATACTGTGACCGCCCATTCTTTATTCATATATAATATGATAGTGCAATAAGGCTGTCAGTTCAGTTGGACAGCACCTACATTGTGTGTGCTCTTCTCTCCCGCATCTTTCTCTTCTCCTTCTCCATTGCCATTGCATCCCCTTCACTTTTAGGACCATACGAGAAGCTATGAATAACTCCTTAGAGAGGTAATGAGATGGGGTTTTGGTAGGCATAAACCTGTCCTGAAGAAATTGACACAACTGCTTCCATAGGGAATTAGAAATCATAGAGACATTGACCCCTGACGTGGTAATAACCTTCTTTGGATCCAAAACATCTGGTCCATGATATGGCAACGAAAGAGCCTTCCCCAGACTCTTAGGCGTCATAAGAATAATTGTACCACGAACAGGACCATACCTCTTTTTGTAAGAGGTTAAAAATTGATCATAGATGTTAGAATCATTTGAAACTAGCGATAAGGAAAGGCCCACAAACTTGGATAATCCCTCTTAACCAACGAGGTTTGAATCTAGCAACAAGGAATAATCATGTGATACCAAAGGCACATACTAGATCGGGGGAGGGGTTCGAGGTGCCATTAAGATGGTTTACACACACACCACATACACAAACAGTCACAATGAATGCCTGCAAAACAATGGGACATGAATAGATAAGATATCAATCATAATAAATTCACATGATGTGATCAATTGACTAACCACCCCAAGAAGTCCACATCCTAGGAAAAATCCGACATGATCTCTACACAAGTGGGACTGAAAGCTTCATGCAATGCAAATAAACGGACACCCTAAATCCCCGTATGAGACAAAAAAGAAAAAGAAAAATACATACCGTACCCTGACTTGTCAACATGAGCAAAACAAAAATATAGAATCACATAAGAACTGACCATATTGACATGACACTCGAACTGTGACCATCATTGACAAGAGGGACTAGACAAGACTCCATCGTCCCCATCTCTATGAAGCACGTTCATTAAGAATGGAATGTAATGAAGGATTCATTTTAATAAAATTATTAATAATGGGTGAAATTTTATTTAAAAATAAACCTTAAAAAGAAAACAATAGTTACTTGTTATCATTTATTTAAAAACTATTAAGTTTGACATGGTGCTTTTAACGTAACTTGAACTTCGGACCTTGACTAAGGGTCTCTAAATGCAAATTCATTTATTAAAAATTAATTGTGTATTGGATGCTTTTTCTTTTTTGCCACTGTGTGCTTTTTGGTGATGGCATGTTCATTTTTTATTAAAATTAAATGTGTTTATAACGCACGAAGCGCATGCTAATAAGTGAAGGGTGCATTGATTTTAATTAAAAAATGTGTGTGTGTGGTACGGACGTGTGTGAAAAACCTAGTTATCATGATTCCTTTTAATAATTAATTGTGGATTTTGGAATCACAAAAATAAAAAAAGAAGGAAAAGAAATACCTAGGAGGGATGCTTATGCAAGTACAGTCTGAATGCGCTATAAGTAACGGAGATGATGCAACCACAATGGAATCCAATAAGAAAATTCAACGAGTCGAAAAAGTTTGCCAATATAAGCTAAACAAACCAACACCATGGCGAATAATTTTCAATAAATAGTGATATGTTCTTTTCTATCAGGTTTTCATTCAATGATGTCCATGAAATGCATTGAATTTGTTTGTGCTATGTTTATTTGTCAATTTAGGATTGTTTTATGAAATTTTTTCTTAATGAATTTAGATATGAATGTTGGATTAATATTTTCTCTTTTTTTTTAAAAAAAAAATCAACAATGTGGGTTGAAAGCTAAGCACAAAGGTCCAATAAATTTTTAAAAATTTTCTAAAAATTTTCTAGCCATTTTTAGAGTGAGTAAAGAAAATTTCAAAGAATTTCCACGTTTAACAAGGGTTTCTTATTCAATTAATTGGTTTCCAATTAATTTTGATCATTTCAGGATATGTGAATGATTTGAAAATATAAAGAAAGTGAGTATGATTTTTTGGAATATTTTTGGAATTTTTTAATTTTTAAAAACCATTTTCAAGTACTTTTGGGTAAATTTTCATGAAATTTAAGATTTTTAATTATTTTCTATTTTTTGTTGGCATTTTGAGTTGAGAATTTTTTTTTGAAAATATTTAGAAAGTGTCAAATTGTATCGGCAAATTTTTCATCTTGATTTGGAATTTCTATGGTTTTTTATGGGTTTTGGTAATGTTTAATGTGTTTTTGAGTGGTTTTCAATTTTGAGAGATTTAAAAATTTAGAAAAATTTACTTGCGAATGGGTTGCATGTCAATTGTGTGTGAACATCAGCTAGCGCATCACTTGTCAGAAAAATTTGTAAAATTTGTACGCATGTCCTCGCGCGTGAACAACCGCAATTACGAACATGCATAGCGAGGTCCAAAACCCCGCACGTGAACCACACCTAAGGAGGAGGACACACATGCACGAGTCGGGGAAAAGGATGGTCACACACATGAGGCAAAAAAAACGAGGGGTGGGGATGGGGGAAATGTGGTGTGAAGGGGGTGTGTGTGTATTTTGTGGATGGGTTGTTGTGCGAGATGTTGTGTGTATTTTTGGGATGGGTTGTTGTGCGGGGTGTTGTGTGTATGGGAGTGTGGTTGTTGTTGGCTTGGTGTTTTTTTTTTCTTGAAAGAATAGATTTATAGATAGAGATATATGGATATATATATAGGGGTGGGTGTGGGTTGTTTGCGGGTTTTTGTGGTGTGATAGGTTTATGTTGTTTTTTTTGTTATTTGTATTTTTGTTATTTTCTCTTTTGATTTTTGAGTATGTGGTTTTTTTTAAATGGGGTTTTTTTGTTTTTTGTTTTTTTAAGGGGTGTGGGGAGGTGTACCTTAAGAGGATGGGGCACAGATGGGTAGGGGGGACTTGCGGGGTGGACGGACGGTTGCGTTGGGCGGGGGGGGGGGGGCTAGGGTAGGATGGGACGGTGGGAGGGGAAGGCGACGAGGGATATGAGGAGCAGGCAATGGGTGCGGAGTGGCCTAGGTGGCGAGGGTGTTGAGAGCAAATGTGTGGTAGTGGCGAATGAAGAGGCGCTTGTTTACCACAGCACAGAGGATCGGAAAATGGAGCAGAGGTGCGAAAAAAATGAAAGAAGGAGATAACCGAAAGGGCATAGGACAAAGGAAGGAAAAGGCGCCCCGAATGGAGGTCAGACCCTAAAAATTTGAATGACGACCTCTCCAGAAGGCTTCAGTGTTGCCTTGAGAAAAGAAAAGAGCAAAAGCGCGCCATTAAATGTGAAGGCGCTCCCGAATCCTTGTAACAAGAGTGTCGGGCTCACTCCTGTGCAAATTGTATGCATTAGTTGGGAATGGGATAAGTTAGATGGTGGGAGATAGGAAAAGAGGGCCTAGGCTAATGGTCGGCCATGTAAAAAGTGGGGATGACCTCCCAAAAAGTAGGGCATGTATATAAAGTTCAAAAGTGAATGAGAAGCTCATTCTTGTGTGTGGCCAAAAGTGGGTCTCCTCCTCTTCTTCTTCTTCTTCTTCTTGTTTGCTTGAGCTTGTGCTTGAGAGAGGGAGTGTGAGAGTGTGAAGGAGTGAGTGTGTGAGGGTGAGGGACTGGGGAGGAGAAGCTCTCCATCTTCCCCTCTCTTCTTCTCTTCTCTTCTCTTCTCTTGTCTTTCTCGCGGCTATGGAGCTTGGAGCGTGGAGCTTGAGGATGGAGCTTGCTTGAAGCTTGCACTTGGATCATGGAGCTACCGGAGTGCGCGGGAGAGGAGGCAACTCAATCGGCATGGAGGTAAGCTCACTACAATCGTAAGGTAGACATTGCATGTCGGCTATGTGAGAGGTAGCCATGGCCGCTCGGCTTGAAACGCTTGATCAATAAGCGGTCCATAGGTCTCGGGGTAGAGCTCCATAGCTCCCCTCCATGTTGGTTCTGTTGCCGGGACTGACAAATCAAGCCTTGAGCGCTGCGCGCATCGGATCGAGCATAGAAGTAGGGTTTGCAGCCTAAAGCGGTGCTCGAGATAGTTAGGAGATTTAGGAGGTTTTGATCCTTGGAGCAAGTAAGTATTTTGATTTATTGTTGAATATTAGAGTAGGACCATCCATCTCCATCTCTGGTTTTGATTTTGGTTGCATTAGGTTAAGATTAAGATAGGAAAAAGAAGGAAAACAAAAGGGTTCTGCTACTGCTAGAAATAGGGAAATAGGAGCACAGAGTAAGATTTCTGGCTGGAAGAGTATGAGGAATTAATTTCTGAGGTTACAGCAGGCTGGGATGGGGCAATAAGAGGCCCGAAGAACCAGGAAAGACCACATTTGACATCCTGCCTTCTGAGAAGAGAGCAAGCTTGAGAGCAAGGGAGAGAGCAAGAGAAAGCGAAGAGCTGTGGGGAGATCGTTGAAGCACCAATTGATTCAAGCGCCGCATTGCTTCAAGGTATGCATGACAGTTCCTTCTATTGCTTTGCACCTATTTGGAAGGCACGACAGGATTCCGTGGAGTAGGCGTTGACCTTGAGGCATCACGCGCAACCCGTGGGCCGTCGTCCGCGCTGTTGGACCAGGCCGTCCGAGTCCCACAATAGGACCGCTCGATTTCTGGAGTCAGACGTTCGACTCCGAAAATTGGACCACTTTTTCGATCCGAGTCCCAGAATCGGACCAGCCCGAAAATCGGACCACTCTGTCCGACTATTATAATTGGATCCGCTGTCAAAATCGGACCACGTGTCCTAGTCTCGGATTTGGACCACTCGACCCATTGCAGTAGTCAGACCTCCTGTCCGACTAGGGAAATTGGACCAAAGTAGAAATTGACCACTATTCCTAGTGTGAACTCAGACCAGCCCGTTCGATTCTCAGGATCGAACCAGCCAGTCCGATTCCCAGAATCGAACCAACCTGTCCGTTTCCCAGAATCGGACAAATTCACTAGAACTTTAAATAGAAGGTTTTTAAACCTGCCCCACAGTCCTGGCCACCTTGGTCACATCTCTGATCCCCCAGGGAACCCAGTTTAGCCCTTAGAAGCCAGAGGCTAGACAGGATAACAGAGGATTCACCCCGAACAACTAGACACTGAGCAGACTAAATTTAGGAATTGACTTGACGTTCGGTGACCAACCAACCAACCAACCCTGAAGCAGAATAGAGAATGCAGCAAGGACTTTCAGTAAAACCTTAGATCAGCCAGAACCTATGCTTAGAGCCACATCAGGCTATGAACGTGAGGGGAAGAGTCGGGTTTGCATTGAGCATTTCGTACATCCACACCTCACTTTTTGATTTCATCACCAAAGGTGCACTACAAGAAAAGGAGAAGCCTGTTTTCGCACTGAGCACTAGAAAGCACGAAGCACAATTTGTGAATAAGATTGACAACTGCTTTCAATAACAAGGAGCTCATCAAGAGATATAATAATATCAAGGAACCCACTATTAGGAGAAGATCCCAAAACATAATTGGGTGCATGAGAGCCCCATCAGTAGGACCTTAAAGAGGACACGAAGGTCCAGAAGGTGACAACATAGAGGATTGGACGCTGTCGGAGCTACTCAAATTGATCGACGACCTTGTGGAGATGGAAGTGAGAGCAATGTCAAGATCATGAGGCAGACAAGGAGAGGACCGACTGGACTTGGGAGAATTCCTAGTCCTAGTGTAGGAGTTAGTCAATGAGTATGATTTGTTGACTAGGACAGTAGTTCAAGGCAGGCCAGTAGAGGAAGTGGTAGCAAACCTAGAAGAGGAAAGAAACACGATTAGAAAGGCGCTAGAGAGCATAATTTCCTATAACCACGAGCAAAAGGCTAGGAAACTCCAACAAGATGTAGACATGTATAAGGCAGCCCTGGCTGGTGCAGCCAAAGCAGGACCAAATGCAGAGAGAGAGCGAGCAGCACATGCTGACTTATCATTGAGTGAACTTGTAGCCAGGCGGCTCAAGGACAACACATCCGTTGAGCAGAGTGCAACAGCCTTAGCCACATCATTACTCTCGGGATTAGGGATCATGCAAGGGGCAAAGGGGCAATCTAGGATCCCTCTTATAGCAAAGCAGCTAGACAAGTATGAACCTAGCAATGACCCATATAGCTTTATGGAGAAATTTGAACAAGTTTGCAAAGCAAACGGTCTCACGAACCTTGCACAACGCTCTCAAGCTTTCGGTCTGTGTTTAGGTGATAAGGGGAGAATTTGGTACATTAGTCTAGATGCAGCTGAGCGCACGAGCTTTGCCCGTCTTAAAGACCATTTTATCAAGAGATTCTCTAAGACAGGGTACTCTGACAATCTCATCATCCAGTTGATGAATGTTAGTCAGAGGGAAAAGGAAGACATAAGAGACTACGTTACTCATGTGCGTGGCCTCTTCAAGAGGATCCCTGCCAATGAGTGTTCTAACGAGAAGGCTGTGTCTACTATGTTTATAAATGGAATTCGAAGTGAGGAGCTCTACAAGGCTTTGGCTAGTAACTCCACTCTACATAGAGACGTGTTAGCTAGAGTTTTTGAAGAGGCAATAAGGGTGGACGATCAATTTAGGGATCAAAGCATGAGGAACGCCAGTCGGGACAGTACAAGCCAGAGAGCTCTAGAGCGGACAACAGCTTTGGGAGAGAAAGAGAACTTTAGCATACGGGATAAGGGAAAAGGTGTTGACCAAGGCCAGGAGCTGGCTGAGGTGAGAATGGAGCTTACACGATTGCAAGAACAAATGAGGAAGCCTGTGTGGTTGCATATGCAGTGTATACACTGTGGCGAAAACCACCTCCCAGCCAAGTGTCAAGATCCTAGATCTAGGCTGTGCTCGAACTACGGTAGGTTTGGTCATGACGCATTGCATTGAAGATTGCCAAGGAGATTCCCATATGTGTAGCAATACAACCCTCCATAGTTAGGCAACAGGCCACCTAACCTCTTTGGCAGGGGAGCCCAGCCGGCGCTTCCAGCATCAAATGACGCAAGTCCTAGGCTAGAGATGAACCCAACAGGCATACCCAGACCACCAGGGCCCTATGTAATCCAATCATTGAGTGACTCTCCTGTTCATTATGTGGAAGAACCTAGTGAAGAGGAAACCTATGTGAGGACGCCTTTGTGCATCCTTGATGTGAACAGGAAATCTTTGAGGACGCCTCTGTGCTAGGTAGAGGAAGAGGCAGAGGCTTTGGAGGACCAAGCCAAGATTCAATCTCATGCTGGACTTGTGGTCATCCAGGCCATATTTCATCATGCTGCTTGGAAAGAGAACATGCAAACAAGGACAAAGCTGACCTTCAATGCACCGAGTGTGGAATCACACACCTATTTCCTAACTGTCCTAGATGGAAGCCATCAACTAGTTCTGCCAACGTGCCCTCTATACCCTTGGGGTTGTTCGGTGTGGAGACCTTTGGCAGTGAGGATACGCCCGCCACTGCATGTCATGCACGAGCACAGACAAAACAAACAGGCATCTCATTGCCTGGGCCAAGTAACCTGGATGCAGCCTCGTTGGGAAGGAAAAGCCGGAGGAGAAGGAGAAAGAGAATAGACACAAAGATTACCCTTAAGGCTGAGGAAGCTACAACTCTAGTGACAGGAAGGAGGGTCACTGATGCAGAGGCAGAGACCTCAGCTCCCAAGACAACAGAACTAGGGAGTGCTAAGGTAGGGGAATACCCCCACCCCAGATGGCAACTCGAGGCTATAGCCAAAGTTAAGGAGTGGATCAAGGACGCCCAGGAATACCTCAAAGATGTAGAACCCATACTGGAAGACCGAATGGAAGACCTCTCTAGTGTGAGTACACTCGTTTCACCATCGCGACCTCAATCGGGGAACGCACCCACACCACGTGAGATGCCACAGAGGCAAGACTAAGAAGAAGCTTGTCAACAAGCTAACCAAGACATATGGCCAAAGAATGCTGACCAAGGAGTAAGCCAACCACTGTAGTAACCACCCCAGTAACCATGAGCCTAGGAGTTTTGCTTTGGTAGCACCCTTCCTTATGGCAAGAATTAAGGCACTAGGTGGAGGGAAAAGGGGAGCATACTGCTGCTGACTTGCAAGAGCAGGGCGCAATCACGCAGATTCCAAGCCTAATGCTACACTTAGCTCTAAGGTCACTACACATCAATGCTTTCTGGGAAGGCACGGCGATGCGTGCAATCTTCCCTATCTTAGCCTTGGGCAACGCAACACGAAAAGGAATCATAGACACAGGCGTCGAGGTCAGTGTCTTGAGCCATGCAGTTCTACAGGCCTGGGGAAACCCACCTATGGAAGTGGCTAGGTTCAATGTTACATTGGCCAATAGAATGAAGGTCAAACCATTCGGGGTCCTAAAGAACTAGCCATTGAAGGTCACAGGAGTGCAGTTTTCCGTGAACTTCATTGTCATGAAGGGAGTGGACTACGACATACTGTTAGGCCGACCCTGGATGAGGAACACGCGAGTTATTGAAGATTGGGGGAACAATCTCATCTTCTTGGGGAATAGAACAGAAGTGGTGAGGGTTGAGATGGACACCTGGAAGACTACCCAGCCGACCTTGATGCTATCTCAACCATGCTAAAAGGTGATGCACATGCAAGAAAACCCTATGGGTCATTGACCAAGTACATCCCTTGCCCTGAGGACAAGCGAGATTGGATGCATGTCTTGGCAACCATTGACCTACCGTTCTCAGATGAAGAAGAGCTGTATAGGCAAGCTGCTAAATCACCAAGCATGCCAACAAAGGAGCCCATAGTGCCACTCTGCATGATGGCAGGAAGCTCACGTGATCTAGGGAAACCAGTCTCGTTCCATATCCCCATCAACAAGATCGAGCTTCAGGAAATCATAGAGTGCCTGATCGATAATTTGAAGGGCAACATGGCTGCTAATCTAAAACCCTAAAGTGATCTCTTGGCTAGGCATGAGTGGAAATGGACCAAAATTCATGATCTTAACTTGTTATACAATTGGCTTTAGTCACTGATGAAGAGGAGATTGGAGAGGAAGACCTGGGGGATGATGAGCACTTAGAGGAGCAAGATTCCGATGATGAGGGGTACGAGGACTGTCACTCTATTGGGGACGAGAGTGAAGAAGAATTAGACATGATAGAATATGACACTGAAGGGAGAGCAATTGAATAGATCAAGGCATACTCTAGGTCTAGAAGGGAAAGGGCAGGCTGTAATGAAAAAGGAGTCATGCGGATGGAGTACGATAGGTCCGGGTTAGAGCACATTGGAGCCATGGATTACGAGCAGGCAAGGGTGGCGCAGCCACCGGTAGTTCCAGTACTGAAGAGGATTTACCTACTGAATTACGACCCCCTGGCGAAACTCCTTCCTCAAGCGAGGGATGTGAGTTTAACTTGGAGTCTAAAGTCAGTACAGAGAGTGATCCCAAAATACCCCAACCCTCTAAGGTCAGACGCACCAAAGGGGACTTGCCAGTCCACCTAAGGCGAAGATGGCTAAGGGAGGAGGCCAGGAAGCAAACTAAAGACTCAGAAGCAAAGAGGCAAAAGAAGCCACAAGTTCTCCCCAAATGCTTCACGAAGTTTAAGAAGGGTGATAGAGTGGTGATTTTGCTAGGAGCAAAGAGACAAGAGCAAGCCAGTGAGCCAATTGAGGGACCCGCCAAGGTCAAGGAAGTCGACCTGGCAGGGGAAGGTGAGAAGCCTCGACCTGCGTTCATCGTTGACGACCTAACCAAAGATGAGGAGGCTAGACTTGTTGCTCTCCTATGAGAGTATGTCAACATGTTTGACTGGTCCTTGGAGGAACTCAAAGGAGTCGATCCTAGGGTTGTGACCCATAATATCCCAATGGTTCCAGATGCGGTGCCAACAAAGCAGCGACCTTACCCTATGAATCCCAAACACGCCCATGCAGTGAAGGAAGAAATCGATAAGCTCATGGAGGTGGGATTTATATATGAGATTGAGCACACGGATTGGGTATCACCCATAGTGATCGTTATGAAAAAGAATGGTAAAATTTGAGTGTGTGTGAATTACAAAAAAGGTAATGCCGCTACGAAGAGGGACAACTACCCCTTACCGTATACGGAGCACATGCTAGAGAGGGTGGCAGGAAAAGAAGCCTACAACTTCCTGGATGGCTTCTCTGCCTATAATCAAGTGCAAGTGCACCCTGACGACAGGCACAAGACTGCCTTTGCCACGGAGTGGGGCGTATTCGCCTACATCATTATGCCCTTTGGGCTAATGAATGCGCTTGCAATCTTCCAATGATTAATGTGCACCATCTTCAAGGATATGCTTAGACGCAAGTTAGAGGTGTTCGTAGACGACTTATGCATACACTCTAGTTGGGCCAAATACTTAGAAAAGTTGAGAGCTATCTTTGAACGGTGTCGGTTATACAATCTCTCATTGAACCCCTTAAAGTGCTAGTTCTGGGTGAAGCATGGATGTATCCTAGGGCACGTAGTGTCAAGAAATGGCATTGCTACCAACTTCTCAAAAGTTAGGGTCATTCTCGACCTACCACCACCCATTAACTACAAGGGCGTTCAGTGTTTCTTAGGCCATACAGGATACTATCGATGCTTTGTATTGAATTAGGCGCTAATTGCTAGACCATTGTAGAAGCTGCTGATCGTATTCGAGTGGACTGAGGAATGCCAATGTGCATATGAACAATTGAAGAAGGCTCTCACCACTGCACCAATTTTTCGAGCCCCCGACTGGAGTATAACATTCCATGTACACATAGATGCCTCTAAGTTTGCTATTGGAGCTGTTCTATGCTAGCCTGGTGAACATAACCTTGATTACCCCGTGAGCTTTGCCAGCAGGCAGCTCACCAAAAAGGAGATGAACTATTCCACTATAGAAAGGAAAGGGTTAGCCATGGTATTTGCTGTGAAGAAATTTAGGCATTATCTGTTGGCCACACCCTTTGTCTTTTTCGTTGACCATCAAGCCTTGCTTTATCTTGTGAACAAGCCATGCGCTACAAGTCGCATAGCGAGATGGTTACTTCTCTTGTTGGAGTTTGATTTTTCTGTGGTTGTACGTAAGGGAAAGCAGCACTACACGGCTGATCACATGTCCCGCATACCCACAGGAGAAGCTGCTGGACAAGGCATATCTGACGACTTACCAGACGCTCATCTCTTTGGCCTGTCTAGTGAAGGAGACTTGTTTAGGGCTGATTTGACGCCATATTGGGCCGATGATGTAGTTCAAGTGCTAGAGAATGGTCTTCTTGAGAGACCTATTGAGAAAGCCAGGCTAAGGAGACTTATCTTAAAAATCTTGCCATACCAACTGATCGCCGGCCAACTCTATAGGTTAGGACAAGACAGTTTATTGCGTAGATGTGTGTGTGAGCACGAGATGCATGATGTATTGAGAGAAGCGCATGGCAGGATAGCTAGAGGACACTTTAGTGAGGATACGATCGCCCGTAAGGTGTTACGACCTATTAGTCCTGTGGCACAGTACTCCCAGGCATGCTACATCATTGTGGCATGATTACCTGACGAAGTGGGTGGAGGCAAGAGCTACTAGAAAGAACGATGCTAGAACCACTGCGAAGTTCCTGTGGGAACAGGTCTTTTCACGGTTTGGTTATCCAATCGAACTAGTGAGTGATTAGGGCACACACTTAATTAATGAAGTGATATCCCACCTACTCTCAACCTTCCTAATCATTCATGGAAGGTCCTCGGCCTACTACCCTCAAGCAAATGGCCAAGCAGAGTCCACGAATAAAATCCTAGTCAATGTGCTTACTAAAATAGTATCCACATCACGAAGAGGCAGGGATAATAAATTGATGGTGGCCTTGTGGGCCTATCATACAGCTTATAAGACAGCTGTAGGACAGACGCCCTTTAGGCTGACTTATGGAATGGAGGCCATTCTACCCTTAGAGTTCTTTGTCCCTAGCTTAAGGATAGCAGCTTAGGAGCATTGGGAGGGAAGAGAAGCTTGGACCGACCGCTTAGTGGAGTTAGAGCGTCTCATGGAGACTCGACTCTTAGCCACCCATGCTCTGATTTGTGAGAAGGCACGATGAAAGATGTGGTTTGACAAGCATGTCAACCAGCGCAACTTTGATTAGGGGGACATCATTCTACTATACTCTGTGAAAGGTCACAAACAGAAAATGAAATTTCGAGGACTAGGACCTTTTCGGGTTTGTGCAATTAGTAGAACGGGGCAATGTCGAGTTGGAGATGCTCGAAGGGGAAGGAATAGCCTTCTTCAACGGCAGTCGCATGAAAAAGTACTATCCTCCTTTCCATCCGTTGCACGAGCCACCTATGCTTGAAGCCCCTGTCAACGTCTGTGTGGCTACAATTACCGAACTAGTAAATCAAGATGAAGAAGTAGTAGTATCCGCCTACCTACGATTCACGATCACTGAAAAACGGACGTATTCTTTTGATGCCTTGATCGATGAAGGTGCCGCCTATAGTATCTTGACGCATGACCATTGGACACACATTGGTCAGCCTAAATTACAACCCACAAACTCTAAACTTAGCCCATTTGGGGGCAACACTTACTCACTCTTAGGAAAATGCAAAGTTGTTGTCTCCATTGAGTCTAAAAGTATCCCAGTCTTCTTTTATGTGTTATCAAACACTAAAGGGACTGGTAATAAGTCACTACTAGGTCGCACTTTTAAAAAGGAGACGAACTGCAATGCGGACTACATCCATCTTTCTGTAGGCAATGTGCGCATAGTGACTACTTTTAGCAAGGGTTATCTTATGCCTCCTACAACTGCAAAGCCACCGATAGAGACTCCCATGACCATGCCCATGACCAAGCCTAAGGAGAAGGGTAGGGATATCTCACCCCACGCTCAAACTGCTAGAATCAAGCCCACCCAAGCCATTAACAAGGCCAAAGAGTCCATGCTTATATGGGTACCAAAATGACGAGGGCCACCTCCTTGTAAACCGTAGAAACGTGCTTCTAAATGCAAAAACTATCAGTCTTCGCAGCCTAAGAGGTAGCTCAGATGCTATTGACATAAGCACACTACCACGCCACGATGGATCCCCAAAGATCTCTTACGAGCACAAGGATACTATGAGGGAAACCCCTGGATATGGGTGTCTAAGTGTGGACATTCAAGAGGCTCAACTCTAGGCAACCCCACTCCAGCTAGACAGGCTAGCACATACAAAGCACACACTGCAAAGAAAGCTGAACCAACACCAGTGGTGATTAATGACTCCCAACACATTTATCGTCCCAAGTTGGATGACCCAGCATCATCTAGGTCAGAGGAGTTGTGCACCCCCATGCCGGCTCAAATAGAATGCAGCACGCCTCCTATGCCACTAAAGCCCACTGCAGCATCTCAAAGTGCTTCAGAGTGCAAAGTCCCATCTGTGACGCCAACAATGGAGTCACCACTGTCCAGCCCAATTGCACCATCACCACCAATAGGTCTTAAGCCTTCGTACGAAAGACGATCTTTCCTTTCAGTGGCGAAGGATCTCGCCGAGACCTCAGGAAATGACGTAGTGACATGCATCAAGGAGTTGGATGACACCTTCACCACATTCTCTAGGAGCTATGAGAGGCTTGACCTAGGACTTCTTGACGAACCCCTTGCTTCTGATGTTCGTGCTTTGCCATGCACTTGGGAAGACTACGGGTTTATGACCCCATCAAATTTCCCAAAATTATTGCCGAATTAATTGCTAATGGAGAAATCTCAAAGGAGTAAGCTGTTCTCACAAGACTAATCACCTCTTAACCACAAGCCTGCTCGCTCTACACCTGAATAAGAACTGGAGCTCACGCAGATTGCTAGCTTTGCTTCTTCATTCTTACAACTATGGTATGCCTTACGATTCCAATGTGAGAAAAAAGGCTGCTGTATCATGACCAATGCTGAGCAAAGGAGGGTAATCAAGACAATTGAACACGACTCTACTTATGTGGCACCTCTTTCATTTAGGGTTTTGGCCATTACATGCAACATACACTTAGATGACTAGGCGTTGGCCCACCCTTACATTGACTAGTTCCTCACGGAAGAGGAGTTATACGTTTCTAGTCTCCTCAACTTCGGGGACATCTTTCATGATGTCTTAACCTACATCACTCAAGCTTCCATATGACCATGAGAACTTGATTGTCATGCCCAGCTTGAATATAACCATAACCTTTATACTTGGCTGTTGGCCAGGTAACTCGCCCCACACAGCCCATGCAAGCCTTCCTCGTCCCCTTGCTAATCCTAGGAAGGATTCCCTTAACACTTGAGGAAAGGGGGGGAGAAAATGAGAGCCAAGTGATGAGCCAAGTGATGTAGCAAGATGTATAAAGGATGAAAATGATCAATTTAATTCAAATAGGAAAGAATGCAAGGAGGAAATAGATGTTGGTTGTGAATTATTTCCAAGTTTCATTCCTCCGAATCAGCATGGCAAATTGTCACACGCATTTTTCCTTGGGTTTTTGTTAGTCATGAGTCAACTTATAACGCTAATCTTGACTTGGGTGTGATGACAGGCACCTACCATGGTAGGACAAAGTAAAATCCCATTCATTGAAGTGGAGCTGACAAAGTATGGAATCAGCGTCGAGACGCGTGGATTTAGCCAATTCACATTCAAGCATACCATGAATTTAGATGAAGCCATCCTAGAAGAGCCGGCCGTGAGGGAACTGTTGGACAAATGTAACCTCCAAAAGTACGTGGAAAAAGTCGGACAAGATGTAGACTACAACATGTGCACGGACTTCTTAAGGAGCTTTGATGAAGGAAGGAGCTGTGGCATGGTCACAGTAAGGGCGGGTGACTAGGAAAGAAGGGTGCAAGTGCCCCTTAATGTAGACATTGTCGAGAAAGCCTTGGGGCTTGTGCCCAAGAAAGAGAGGCGCCCAAAAAGAGATGTGTATGCCATGATGGGAGTCAGAAAAGAGGATGTGCACACGGTGGATGGAATCAATTTGGCTGACATTCCAGACCTTGCGACGAGGATGCAAGCTAAGATGGTCCACGCCCTTTTCTCGGGCCACAGATACAACGCACTAATGAATAGAATCGGGGTGCCATTGCTGGAAAGCATCGCGGCAGGAGTTCCAGAGGAGGTGGATTGGAACGGCTTTGTCCAGAAAACTATCAGGAGTTCAGCCGCGCTCTTGGATCCAGCTGCACCACCAGCTGGTGGGGAATCTCCGACCTCTACCACACGATCCACAATAAAAAAACCTGCCACAAAAGCCTCTACAATCAGATACGGAGGTGTCATCACGACAATCATCAACGAGGCTATCAAGGATGCCGGCGTAGAGGAAGAGCAAGCTATGCACCAAAGCTCACCTCACTGCGAGGAAGAAGGCTCAAGCGAAAAGACGGCAAGTGATGAAGGAGAGTCGGAAATACCACCCACTCAAACGGCCAAACCACAGAAGCAAATGAAGACTGACAAGAGCCCGAAAAAGAAGGAGGAAAGATTAAGCAAAGAGGAGCGGGCCAAGGTGAAGAGGGCTCAAAGAGAGTCAAGGAGGGTGGAGGAGCAACGAAGGAAAAAGGAAGAGGAAGAACTCAAAAGAGTTAGAGAAGAGTCAAAAAGGGCAGAAGAAGAGAGGCAAAAAAGGGCGGAGGAGAAAGACGACGAGCTAAGGATGAAAGAACTGGCTGAGTTGGCAGAGGCCATTCGCAGATCTGTTGAAGAAACCCATGGAAGAGGAGAGATCAACCCTTTGAGTCCCCACCATGAGGCCAATGCAAGTGGCAGCGTGGAAGTAGCCCTAGTGATTGTAGGCAAGGGCAAGTCCCTATTGCACCCCCTGCCTTCCTCCTTCATGCCAGTGCCAACTGGCACGACAATCGCCGCGCAACCCACGCCCTCTCTAGACACGGCTCAACTGATGAGCATGATGCAGATGCTTGTCAGTAAAGTGGCTGAGATTGTACCAAAAACCGGAGCGAAAAGACCCGTTGCTCTGCAGATGCTGAGTCTAGGAAAGATCCAAAATGGCAAAAGCTAGAGGTATCAGCCACCACTACAGCCCCTATTCCCATGCCACCTAGTGCGGACTACGACGCTTACGTGGCTGAGCTCCTGGCATAGTTGGACAAGGCAAAGGAAGAAAAGAAGGTGGCCCTGGTGGAGCTGGAGAAGGAGAAGGAAACTTTGGTAGCCTTGAGGCTAGAAGTTTCAAGGCAAGGAGCCAACCAAAAAAGGGAGGTGAAAGTGTTGCAAGATCAACTGGAAGCAAAAAAGAAAGAAGCCCAGGACAATGAGAGCCGCCTGAGACAAAGGCTGGAGGATGAAGAGCAAAACCTGGTGGCAAAGAAGCAGAGCTTAAAGTTGCTAGTGCAGTAATATGCTGACATGGAATAGAGAACTGCCAAACTAGAAAGGTATGGATAGTTAGCAGCTCAAGAAGGTGAGCCAAGCGAGCGGCAAGAGGATACCATAGCAGAGCTATGGTATGAACTTGAGGAACAAGACAGACTGGAGAGAGAGATAGAGTTCCTAGCACAGGAAAGGCTGGCAATCCTCACATCAAAAGCACAAGGGCTGCAACAGGAGGCACAATGACTGCAAGGTGCATTGGAGATTGCCAAGGAAGACACAGAGGCCCTCATGGCCATGGCCTTCACACAATGAAGATTGCACCTTGCGGAGATCCAAAGCCACGAGTAGCTAGCGCAAGAAAAGTCAGAACTAATTGCTGAGGTAGAACAGAGATTCAACATTACAAATCAAGCAAAAGAAATAGTTGACAACTGGCTCAGAAATCCAGGGAGTGGAACCAACTCTTGGTCTTAACAAATGAACAGCAGCAGGTGGTAATCGCCTTGGCAAGTGAGCTGGAAGAGGGAAGAAGGAAGATGGACGAGAGAGCCAACGAGTGGGAAAAGAACAACTTTGAACGGGTTGGGCAATTAACGGAACACTTGGCGGTGGCTGAGTGTGCGAGAGAGTGCTTGCCGAATCCATGGTAAAAGTAGCAGATGTATGCGCCAATGCACAAAGGCAAGCCTTTCTCAACACAGTACTACATGTCACCCAAGCGGAGCGCAATGATTCAGTGGAGAAGGTAAGAAAGGAAGCTAGAACTAACTACCCGAGCGCTAAGATATGGCCTTCAAGAATGGGAGCTTCCAACAGGCACAAGAATCGCGAAAGAGGAGCAATTTCACTACCTGCGTCATGCCGGCCTCTCCACTGTTGAGCTTAAGGAACTAGGGTTTGAAGAACAGGAGCAGCCAACACCACCACCACAAGTGGCCCCAGCAGTGGCCGAGCAGAATGTCGAAGAGGGTCCAGACTTGGATCAAGATGCTGAAGAAGAACAATGAAGAATGCCCAGTCCGCCTCTACCAGACCTCCCGCTTGAAGAGCCCGAAGATGCCCACATGCCCGAGCGCATTGTGGCAGCCAGAAGAAGAAGGCAGGAACTGGCAGAGGAAGCACAACGCAGAGCACGGTCACTGCCCAGACAATTCCCTGAAGAGCCTGTGCCACTCGAGGGGATCCTAACCCTATTGATTGGCCTCAAGAACTGATCATATGGCATGATCAGGAGTTCCAGACGAGACTATTTGATCTTTCATTTGCTTATCCATGCTCTCTAGACCGTGCGTTGCCTCTAGGCATTCTAGCCAAGATCAAGGATATGGCCAATGATGTTGCGAACAGGTGGATAGAAGAAAGGAGCCTCATAATAACCAGGTGCAGGCAAGAGCCTGCAGATTACTAGCAGGACAAGGTCAACAGGGTTCCCAAAACCATCTAAGGCTATGAGGCACAGCCGAAGTGGCGGAGGAGGATTTGGGATGCCGATTTTGACGCATGGACTGCCTTTTGCAGCTCACTTCCTGAAGAACGCAATGACCCCATCTACATGCCCTACCCCCGTAGGCATGGAGTTGATTATGAGCGAACCATTCATGGGGAATTTGACTTTTGTAGAATATATAACGTAAATACCCGGAGTCCCGAGGAATGCCTAGTTTTTAGAGTAGAGGATCTCCTCCCATCCATCAACCGCTTCCTCGTGGATTTTTCTTCTTGCCCGGATCTATCCTTCCTAACCACCTGTAATTATCTTAGGCTTATCAAATTCCTATTAATAGAGAGACCTACAATCGAGGAAGCCCACCTCCCTCCCCTCTTTTTTGACATCAACCTAGGGATAGATAGTCCCTCCTTTTTCCTAGAAATCTTAGAGAATATGAATGATACCCGCTTCACGAGGTGCAATCATCCCTTGTCATCCACACCTCTGAAGGCCTGGGCTACTATTAAAGAATATCTACAAAGTCGCGCATTTCTATCCCAATGCTTGTGACCACCCCGTGCTCCGATCGAAGGTGATAGACATTAGCCAGAACACCTTCTTTGTATGCAATTCTCCAAAAAAGAAGAAGAAAAAGCACGAGGGCTCACTTTGCTCACTACACCTAGGGTTTACCCCTAACCCCTCCCCCCACTTCGCGCTTAGGGCACATCAAGGGCAGGACTTCCAGACCTGTCACCCTAAGCTTTGCACTGCACCTCCAACAACACATGAACTGGGTCCTTAAGTGTGGGGCATTACCAAGGGCCTACCCAAGGTTAGACCCATCTCCTAGTTCCATTGCACATGCACTTACACCACACCGTGAGATAGACACACCCCTTAGGTAGTGCACAACTTTCTCTTGTAGGCTATAATCGTGACTCAATGACTGACGACCCAGCTAAGGAGGACCATCCATGACATCTGCTAAAGACCAGGAATTTTTCCATAAGTTGGACAAACACCACTACAGCAGCTTCAGGAGCTTTTGCATACTCCGACGGTTAAATGGACCAACATGCTTGATGTGGCCGACCATCTGCATGTGCTGATGGCTACCATGACTCAACCAAATCAAGTAGACGAAAAAATCAGTGATGGACCCACCATTGGCATAGATCTTGGAACCACATATTCTCCAAATGATTACGGAGCCTGGTTTTGACAGCCGCTCGCAGAAGGGAAGTTATAACTGCGTGACAGATGCCAATCATCTTCATGAAGATCAAAGCACGCCGGAATGTCTCCCAATCATCAGGAATCAAAACTCCATCATCTCTCAGTCAAAAAAACACCTTTTGATTGTGGTCATCTACCCACCAATTCCACTTAGCAGCAACCCCAACTACCCTACAGCTCCCCATCCCAATGCCATGGGACTAGCACTCAACTAAGAGGGGGGTAATGTTTACCGCAGCATAGAGGATCGAAAAATGGAGTAGAGGTGCAGAAAAAATGGAAGAAGGAGATAACTAAAAGGGCACATGACAAAGGAAGGAAAAGGCGCCCCGGATGGAGGTTAGACCCTGAAAATTTGAATGATGACCTTCTAGAAGGCTTCAGTGTCACCTCGAGAAAAGAAAAGAGCAAAAACGCACCATTAAATGTGAAGGGGTCTCGAATCCTTGTAAAAAGAGTGCTGGGATCACTCCTGTGCAAATTGTATGCATTAGTTGGGAATGTGATAAGTTAGATGGTGGGAAATAGGAAAAGAGGGCCTATAGGCTAATGGCCGGCCATGTAAAAAGTGGGGATGACCGCCTAAAAAGTAGGGCATATATATAAAGTTCAAAAGTGAATGAGAAGCTCATTCTTGTGTGTGGCCAAAAGTGGGTCTCCTCTTCTTCTTCTTCTTCTTGTTGTTGTTGTTGCTTGCTTGAGCTTGTGCTTGAGAGAGGGAGTGTGAGAGTGTGAGGGAGTGAGTGTGTGAGGGTGAGGGACCAGGGAGCAGAAGCTCTCCATCTTCCCCTCTCTTCTTCTCTTCTCTTCTCTTCTCTTCTCTTCTCTTCTCTTCTCTTGCTCGCAGCTATGGAGCTTGGAGCATGGAGCTTGAGGATGGAGCTTCCTTAAAGCTTGCACTTGGATTGTGGAGCTACCGGAGTGCACGGGAGAGGAGATAACTCGATCGGCATGGAGGTAAGCTTACTACAACCCTAAGGTAGGCATTGCACATCGGCTATGTGAGAGGTAGCCATGGCCGCTCGGCTTGAAATGCTTGATCAATAAGCGGTCCGTAGGTCTCGGGGTAGAGCTCCGTAGCTCCCCTCCAGCGCTGCAAAGGAGCATCGAGTGAGGCATATCGTCACAACAGATGAAGAGGCACGATGACTGTAGAGGCGCTGTGCGGGTGGTGAGGCGACCACCACAACGGTGGACGTAGGCTCTAGTGCGAGGGGCAACCACCATAGTGGCACACGAAGGCGCGAGCGGCAATTGTTGGAGTGGCGGCTTCATCAGCCCGGGTGGGGGAGAGGAGAGGAGGGAGAGGGGAGGAGGGATAGATGGAGGGAGGTGGAGGGGATGGCTGGGAGAGGGGGGAGGGTAGGAAGGAGGGGACAGGCATGGGGGGCCCATGGCGGGTGGAAATTAGGGGGAGGGGGGTAGAAAGGGGGGTTGGAAATGGGGGCCCGGGTGGGCATAGGATGGGGAGGGGGGCAGCTATGAGGGAGGGGAGACATTGAGGAGGGTGGACTAGAGTAGGGGGGGATAGGATAGGGGACATAGGGTAGGGGTCAGAAGGTAGGGGGTATCATAGGGAGGAAAGAAGTCATGTGTAGGGTCTTTGTGTGTGTGTATTTTTGTTTTATTTTATTTTCAAACAGTCCAAAACACACACAAAAAGATAAAAAAATTAAGAATAGACAAACCGTACATCAGAATGATAGACAGTAAAAAAGTAAAAATGTCTAGAGGAAGGTGTAGGTCAAGGGGGTCACATCATATTGCTGTTCCGAAGCTAAAAAGATGCATTCACATGGAAAGATGTTAAAGGGATAAAAAGATTCTTCAAAAATTAAGAACTCATGATCCATGGCTTAAAACAGGGGGTTGTAAAAAGGAAAAGTGGCCAGTGCGAAGGGGTGAATAGGGATGTAAGGCTAGATTGTAATTTTGGTGAACATAGGGTGCGTTCACATGGAAAAGCGATAAAGCAAAGGAGAAAGGCAAACGAACAAGGAACAACCCCAATACGGGTTGAGAAGAGGAGGGGTGGGGACCCCATTAGGGCAGGATCATGACATGGTATGCTCAAATCATCCAATAAGGATGTTTCCATGAGGGTATACACGATGGATGTGTAGGGATGCGTCCCCACACTTAAGACCTTAATGAATCAGATTGATGATGCGGCAGGGTCCTAACATAGGATCATAACCTATACACATATCCTTACACTTAAAACATGATCGACTCGTGAAATCAAAAGGGGTAGTGTTAGAAAAACTTGTCCCGAGTTGTAAATGGTTGAGGGAAACCATCATTATCGCATTAAGGATTGTAGTCATTGGCACGAGGTACCAGGGTTAGCCACAGCACACTCGTCTAGCATGGTAGGGAACACATAACAACACCTAGGGAGGTATTTTTGTTGTTGAAACATTGGTTAGGTTGTCAATGGTGAGGTATACAACACTCAATCACAGTCACTCATGTGGAAATGATAGATCAGTCGCTCCCCCCATGGACACATCATTAGAAGAATAATGATTGAAACCCATAGCTCACATCCATTTTAAAAATCGACAAAGGGAATGGTTTAGAGGGAGTGTGCCAATGTGCACAGCTGATGGTACATCAGTGCGTCCCAACCCATTTGGCATAAGTGCAAGAAGGAAGGCTGGGGAGCCTTATTGTGTAGTGCGCCAAAGAGAATCAGGTGTAGAGTGATGGCAGAGGAGGCTTGTCTTGTGTATGCATAGGGAAATGAGAACATATCTATCTCCAAGTATTGGAACATCCCTCAATCCTCACCTCTCAGTTGATGAAGGGGAAATCAATCACTCTCAACCCCCCCTTGTCTCACACTCTATTGTTTGATGATTACAGAAAGGTAGCCGAGTTGCTCACATCCCGTTAATTGAATCCTTACTGCCACTTGTGCAAAGATTGTATGCCTTGTGTGCAATTGATGGTGCAACAGTGCATCTCGCCCTATGCCAGCATACGGTGCGAGAAGGGAAGGCCAGGATGCCTTATAGTGCCATGCACATGAACAAGATTGTGCGTTGTGCATTGAGAGGCCCATCTCATGCATGCAACTCCATTCACACATCTCACCTCTCTGTTGGATATAGAGGGCAACCCAAATCACATCCTCATCTGATTAGGATGAAAGCTCACATCGCTCTAGGTTTGTGGATGAAGATCAGCTTCAGCAAGTTAATGATGTCAATGTGGATTGGTTGATGGAGAGGCATACCCAGGGAGGTAGCCAACAAGCTTGATACTTGGATTGCATATGGCAAATATTGTCTGTTGGAGGAAGCAAAAGCATTGATGGGGTTTTAGGATTTAGTGCACCAAGGGAGGTGGCTTTGGAACTTCCGCTGCAAGAGTTCGGCTAGTAATTCAATTGTCCTAGAGTGCAGGGTGTTACTACCTTTTCCACAGCCAACTTCCCCTCCAAGGGTGTGAGTCATCTTTTCTTGGAATGAGGCCTATTCTGACTTGGAATTTCTTCATTTTCTCCCATAACACAGTTTTGTTTTTATTTTTTTGTTTTTTTTTCTTTTCTTTTGCCCTACTCCCGAGTGTGTTTCCACCTTTTCTCGAGGAATAGGTTGACACAGACCGAAGTCATTTTCTCTCATGACCGTATTTATTTATTTATTTATTTATTTTTTCTTTTGAAAGAGGAGAATGGCAAGAATGCCATGTATCAAAACCATCCTCACCACCTTTGTTGCACCAGATGGAAAGGAAGCCAAGGAGGGGGGAAGGTGACTATGAGGGGCTAACAGAATGAAACCACATCATTAGGATCAGCAAGAGGTTATCAGGAGCATTAGGTAAATCCATATCGACCATCGTGCAAGGAATGAGGGAGATATCAGCGATGACTTTCAGGACCCCTAGGGAAGGTAATACATATTGAGGAGATAGCCACTAATCAGGAAGGGATCATCCAAAGCATCGAGTATCTAGACTTGGATAGAGCCATTAGGGTTGATGGCAAGTACCTTATGGGGCCCCATCCACCATTGTTGAAGCTTGTTTGGAAACTTTCCAAATCACGAATCATAGGCTAGGAATAAGTCACATTCCTTGAACTCCTTCTACTTGATGAAGCTGTCATGATAGGCCTTTCTGCGAGCTTGCGTAGCTTCCATGCAATGTAGAGCCATCCTGCAAGTCTTATCTAAACATTCTAGATGCAAAAGATGGTAGTGTAGTGACTCATCATCTCCCAAGCATTCTTTGATAGCCATGCGCAAAGAGAGGAGCTTGAGTTCAATAGGGAAGACAGCTTCTCTCCCATATACCAATTGGAAAGGGGTTTGTCCTGTAATAGCCTTATGGGAGGTTCTATATGCCTAGAGAACCTCTGTAAGTTGATCATCTTAATCATGACGATGTGCGGCAATCATTCTTGTCAGAATTGAATAGAGGATAGGATTGGTGACTTTGACTTGGCCATTGGCTTTAGGGTAATAGAGTGTGGACTTAAATGGTGGATCTTGTACAGCTCTGTAAATTCTTCCATAATCTTATTAAGGAAATGCGTATCTCTATCACTTATGAACTCTAGGGGACTGCCAAAACGGGTGATGATGTTCTCGTACAGGAACAAGACCATATTATTGCCATAGTCCCGCTTCAAAGCTTTGGCTTCACACCACTTTGTCACGTAGTCCATAGAGACCAAGATGTATCTATTCTATTTCCTTTTGGTTGACGAATCAATAGGGTCCATGAAATCAAATCCCCATTTCTCGAATCGCTTTTGGAACTTCTTCCACATCTTTGCCTTCTGTGAGTAGGATAGAATCTTCTAGCTTACTTTCATAGTCTTCTTCTGCATTATCATCTTCGTCCTCTTCAGATTCTATTTTTGCCTATGTGGGAGCTCTATAAGAGAAGAACAGACTCTCTGTTATATCTTTTGCTTTTGCTTCTACGTCTATCTTTGCTTCTATCTCTGTCTCTATTTTTGCATCTGTCTCTAGCTCTGCTACGGCCATGTAACAGGGAGAATAGTACATCCATGCTTCTATCTCACTTTTAGAGGTGACTTCAAAAGTCAATTTGGGTTCAGGCAGGAGGTATTCACCCATTGACAAAGACTTTCTTCTTTTGACTGTTGGCTTATAGTGCCCACTGTCAAGGGGGGATGTGCCTTTGTTTTCTTGGGAAAGATCTATTTGACGGCCTCTTCATCTCCTGATATACCATCTGTTATTTCATTGGAAGAGTCTGTTACGACTTCGATGGAAGTGGATCCATTGCCTTTTCACGAACTTGAACACCAGTTTGTTGGATCCTCTGCCTAGGGTTAGGGTTCCTTTGAACCAATCCATCCTTGCTCTTGCTTCGAAAAGCCAAGGTCTTCCCAGTAGTAGTAGAGGGTATGAGGCCCCATAGGAATTTGGTTTGACCACCAAATATGTTTGCTAATAATCTCTTCCTATGAGGGTTATCTTTACATACGGGAGAATGCCCAAAGGCTTGATTCTACTTTGGTCTACCAATCGGATAAGCCACTGCATAGGCCGCATTCCTTACAAGCCTAGATCCTTCATTATCATATCCATCATTATGTTTACTGATGAGTCTCCATCAATCAATGCATCTGCTGTAAAGCATCCTTCAATCCACACACCAATCTCTAGGGTTCAGTATCCAAGAAGGTGTTAGCTACATTCACTTGTTTCACAGGCTCTGGGGCTTTGTTGGACTTGGTTGTTGTTGAGGGAGCAATCTATAAGCCTCGTCTTCTCGTCAGTATGCTTTTGAATTTCTTTTGACAGCTAGGAGACAACATTAGTAACTGTCGAAATGTTAGGTTTGGTTTAAAAGTGTCCAAGTCTTTGACCAAGTCATATTCTTTGATAGGATCCACTGGCTTCTCCAATCGGCTAGGGAATAGGGATACACCCACTTGCATCTTCTCTTTTTCTTCTAGGAGCGACAACCTTTGAAGGGAGCTTTCTCGCTCAACCCCCGAGACCTACGAACCACTTATTGGTCAAGCATTTCAAGCTGAGTGGCCATAGCTAGCTCTCACATAACCGACATGCTCTCCCTACCTATGAGGTGTAGTGAGCTTACCTTGATGCCCAATCGAGTACCCTCCTCTCCCGTGCATATCAGTAGCTCCACAATCCTCAATGCAAGCTCGAGAAACCTCAATCCCTCTCCGTCAAGCTCCATCCTCCATAGCCATGTGAGACAAGAGAAGAGAAGAGAAGAGCAGAAGATGAAAAGAGGAGATGGGAAGCTTCTCCTCCTCAATCCCTCACTCTCACACACTCACTCCCTCACTCTCTCACACTCACTCACTGTAACGTGTCCATTAGGATAATCCAGGACACGTCTTAGCAGTCCATCGGAAAGGATGTCTAGAAAACTCCGCCCGGCACTCCCATGGAATGTTACGGGTTTTGCAATCTAGGTCTTCCCATGTCTGCCCCGTAGCGGAAGTATCCTGGCCATTCCCACTTAGGATCGACCTGAATTTGGGTTTTCTTGTTTGGTCATTAGCTAGCAGCAACTAGCGTCAGACCTGAGCGAACTACTTTACGCAGAAACGCCAGGTCTGAAGCGGATTCACGCTGCACTTGGTTCAAGGAGAATGGGAAACGAGAGGGAGGCAAGGCTCAACCTCTCAGCCATAAAGCATAGTCCCATTCCGTTCCCCTAAAACAGCGTAAATCGGGTAGGATGTAACTCTAGGTCATCGTTCTCATTATTAGCTTTGATGATGATGATCATCCGGTTGTTTCAAGATTTTTGAGAAAAGTTCCCGGCTAACCGGGACCACCCATCCATAGGACGGACCCATGGTCCAACCTCCGCACTTTCCTCGGTTTGTTTTAGTTATGTAATTACCTAACACATTGATTTAACATATAACAAACAGCTTCCTTGATTAATCCCGTTAAGCACTGGTTCCTTCACGTAATCTTATCACGTGACATAGAAAAACAATATCAAACAACTTCTTTATTATCATATCATCATTTTATCTTTGAAATACAGAGGTTCCGCCCGTAGGCTTGTTCATAATCCGCCCGAAGGCTATCCAGTAATCCACCAGGGATCACTATTCCAAGCTTCTGCCCGTAGACTAGTATGCGGGCCTCGGGATCCAATCCCGAGTCACGTTAGCCTCTTGTGCAGGACCCGGAAGGCGAGGGATTTACGGCCAGAGCCCCCCCTGGCACCCAAGCGTCCTCTTGCTCCAAGTAGAGCTCAACGAAAAGACCTCACGCGGCGGGTTCGGTCCACGTTCCCGGCGCGGTCAACAACCCCCTTGGTTAGGGTCAGGCAGGCAGTCGGGGGTAACTGAAGCTGCCTCTCCCTTCAGGCCTTCAACCTGAAGCATTTATATATCTTTTCATCCTTTAGTTCCTTGAGCAAACAATGCAAACAGTGCTTTCTAAACTGTTACAAGCACAATCAAGTCCAGTGGTCGTTTATTTGGCAAACTGTTAAGGAGTGAATCCTTCTCTCCGAATGCATCCAGCATTCGTTCCGGAATCAATTGCAACTTGGCAAGATTCCTAGTGTCCTGGGGTTAGGGTCATACCCTGTTAACCCAACTTAACCAAGGCCTTAGGTTTTGTTAATAGTAAATCCCGGCGGCCATGTCGCTTTAATTTATTGACTAATCATTTGCGTCCGAGCAATTACTTAACTTCCCTTAACTTGGCAAATTTTCCCTAATGAGGGCGATGTAATAGGATGACTAACCATCCCCTTGCAAGTTAAACTTGCGCAAGAGCCTGCCAACCTCATTCCAAGGAATGGCAAAACTTCATTGCGATCAAACCACAAGGCTATGCGACATTGCAACTTGTTGCACAAATGTCGCCTCGATTCCAAGAGATCATTTCACCTATTGAATGGCGTTTTTTGGTCACGGAATTATCTTCAGACGAGAAGCAGGGTATAGGGTGTCTTCTTACCCAACCCATCCCTAATTTCACTAGATCGACAACGTTTGGTCCTAGGGGTTCCAACTCAATTCGAGTTTCATCATTTTGAACGATTAATCCTTAGGGTGGAAACCCTAGATTATTGTTTGCATGAGCATCCAATTTACTCAACATTTCGGGAATGTGGTTAGGACCATTGGGCATGAAGGTTTCGACTTAGCGACAATTGGAAAACTTGGCCGAATCCTTAGCGTGCTAATCCCTAATTAGTGTTTGGGGTATCTATCGTATTGACTGAACCATGCCCATACGAATCCTTTGCGGCTAGGTGATTTGGGTAATTCACTATGCTTGTCTCGCGACAAGGATGAATCCTTCCCTAGAGACAATAAACTAGATCTAAAGAAGAAAAATGGTTTCGACTATCACAATACATGTAAACATGCGACTCACTCTATCTTTTATTGGTAAAGTAAAAATACATGATAAGCTGGATACCAACTTTCTTAGGACCTACTAGGACTTACTTCAAATAATCATGTCTACTACCTTGTTATCTACACTTTAGAATCTCATGCTTTGTTTAAATCCTGCAACCTTTCCCAAATGCAACACTTGATGAATGAATTTCATGCACGATGAAAGTGCAACATGCAACCCTTTCATAACTACAACATAGTTGAATGAGGTTATTGTAGAGTTAGTGTTGGTATATTCTTTCTTGCGAGCACATGCCACATGCCAATCCATAGATTCATTTTTGATTCACCACCATTACTTTTCGGACAACCTCCTACGGGTGTTAACAGCTTTTCCCCATGAACCATTACAATAAAGATTTTTTCCTAAATTGCGACATAAGCTTATTCTTTCCATGTCTAGTCAAAAATACACTTAATAACTTCAACCATAGAATGATAGGCGGTAGGTGTTCTAGGCTTGCCAATTTGAAATGCATGATAAGGCAACATAATACTAAGGTCGTAAGATGGATAGACAACTCACGTTCATCATATTGAAAATATTAAATAACTCCATTTCATATCATGAGATAATTCTAGTAATCGATCAAATAGACAATTTTTCCTCAATTTCCTTTTAATTCGGCTTGGTAAATTTGAACATGCATAGGTGCTTTCTATTCCGTGAGAGTTATCATACCTAATGCATTACTTTTGCGTAGAATCAAAAATCATAAAAAACCTGGGTCTGTGGGCTCGTAGGGATGTCCATGTGTATGCTTGGAGAAGAAACTTCCGCGCTTGCGCCTTGCATCTTTTGTTTTGGAGCCATTGTTGATGTTGTGGAATTTGGACTCCGCGGTTTGTCCTTACCTTTATGTGATCTCTGAACTCCTTCCAAGCTTGGAAAGACAACCTTAAAATCTATCTAGTTCTCCCTTGCGCAGGAATGCCCCTTTACAGGGTGTGGGTTTTAAGAACCCGGGGGAAAAATCGTGTGCACAAGGCTCATGGGAGCCTTATCCTTAGAAGCTTCTAAGGAGGATTCCAAGAAGCTTCTGCTTCTGGATAGAATGACGTGGAGGGGGGGAGTAATGATGGAAGGAGAGGAATTGATGATGATGGCGGTGGGATGGGCGGCGGCAACAGGCGGCAGCCTGGCGGTCCTCGTAGCGGCGACGAAGGTGGCCTGCGTGGCGTTATAAGGCGGCAGCAGCGGCTGCAGCACGGCCTTCTTTTTTTCCCCCCCCTCCTCCTCACCCCTTAGAGGGGGTATTTATAGGGAGGGGGGGTAAGGTCTCCCTCCCCCCACGTGGTGCCTGCATGGCTCCTCTTCCTCCACCTCTCCTATTTCCCCTATTTCAGTCCATCCCCCTTCCCTCAGCCACGCTTGGATGGGGGAAGTAATAAAAAAATTTTGCAATTACCTTATCCTCTTGACCTCTTCCCAAGAGGCTGTTTACCTATGGCTATGCGGGTTATTTAACCCTCGGTCCCGTTTTGCTAGTTGAGAGGTCATGATTCTTCGGTCCCGATTTACCAATGCGGAGTACTCCATTTCTCGCGTACGATCATAAATTAGCTACCGGAAATGGAGATAACCTTTTCACAAATTTACGATGCGCGGGAGGTTGGTCTAGTAATATTTCAAACGGAAATATTACACTCACTCCCTCACTCAAGCACACACAAGAAGGCAAGAAGAAGAGAAGAAGAAGAAGAAGCTTTTTGCCACACACCAAGAATGAGAGTTTCCATTAACGCTTTGGCTTATATACATACCCTCTTTCCCTTGGCGATCATCCCCTTTTCATGGCCTAGGCCCTTTTCCCCTTTGCCCTAGCTTCCTAGTTTAGTCCTACTGCCTGTCCATGGTTACAAATTGCACAGGAGGGAGCCTGATGCTCTTTTACAAAGATTTTGGCTGCGCCTTTATATTTAAAGGTGCGCCTTCTTGCTTTTGGCTTTTTTGCAGCTTCCATGGTTGCACCTTGGACTCTTGCTGGTTGTTCCTATGCTTTTGGATTTTTTTTGGGTCCATTCCCTTGTGAAGGGCCTTTTCCTTTTTTCTGCCTTGCGCTTTTCCTCTTGATGCCTCTTTTTCTACTTTCTTTGCTCTGTAGTAAACATTACCCCCCTCCTAGCCAAGTGCCAGTCCCATGTTACTATTGGGTGGTGAGTTGGATGGTGGTGATGGGGGTAGTCGAGTGACTTTTTGAGTTTGTATACAAGCCTTGGTTGAGGATGTGTTGAAGGGATTCATGCTTGGAATTAAAGATGGTGTTGGAGTAAGTTCCTCCGCGGAGCTGGCTATGGTGGAGGTTTTCCTTTGAAATTGACGATGGTATTAAGGCAAACCCCCTTCTTAAGGTTGGCCATGGGTGTTGGCCATGGGTGGATCTACCCTTGATTAAAAATGGTGTTGGGTGGATCCTCCTTGGAGAAGTCAAAGATGGTAGACCTGTCCTCGAGGTTGAGGATGCCATTGGTGGACAGGTTTCCTTCATCATGCCCTCTCCTTGATGCGACATGATCTTAACCTGGAAGACAAAGTTGTGCACTTCCTAAGGGGTGTGTTTGCCTTACCGTGTGGTATGTGGTGCATGTGCTTGTGGAACTGGGAGATGGGTCTCTAACCTTGGGCAAGCTCTTGGTGATGTCCTACACTTGAACCCAGTTCATGCGTCATTGTATGTGCGGTGCATTGCTTAGAGAGACAAGTCTGGGAGAATGTCCTGCCCTTGATGTGCCCTAAGCATATGCAGTGGAGGACAGGGCTAGTTATGGAAACCCTAGGTGTAGCGATTGTGGCACTAAAATGCTTTTGGGGGGGTCCAATATTTCCACCTTTTTCTTTCTTTCTTTCTTTCTTTTTCTTTTTCTTTTCTCTGTTTCTTTTCTTTTTTTTCTTTTCCTTCTTCCTTTTTTTTTTGGATTAGATGATTACAACTGGCATTCTAACACATGGATGTGCTCAGGCTGTGCCTTGATCTTCCTCAGACAATTCGCGAGGCGGTCTTAGGGAATAAGTCAAAAAGGCATGGCTCTACAGGTATTCCTTGATATTAGCCTTTACATTAAGAGGTGTGGTTGATAAGAAAGGATGATTGCACCTCGTAAAGTGACCACTCATGTCCTCAAGGACCTTCACACAAAAAGAGGGAAGCAAGGTCACCCTCATCATGAGCCTAGCCATAGCACAGCTATCTATTCCTAAGTTAATGTCAAAAAAGAGTGGGGAAAGGTGGGCTTCCTCAGCTACTGGCTTTTGCTTAAGTAAAAATCTAATGGTCCTAAGGTAGTTACATGTAGTTATAAATGTAGGATCTGGGCATGAAGAGAAATCCTCAAGAAAGCAGTTGATGGATGGGCAGAAGTCCCCTGCTTTGAAAGTCATGCATCCCTAGGGAGTCTTTGCATTGACGTTGTAAATCTTCGGAAAGTCGTATCTTCCATGCACAGTCCTATCATAATCTACTCCATATCTATGCGAGTAGGGCATGTAGATAGGATCATTTTGTTCCTTAGGTAGCGTGTCGCAAAAGGCTATCCATGCATCAAAATTGGTATCCCAAATCCTCCTCTGCCACTTTGGCTGTGCCTCGTAGCCTCCAATGCTCTTGGGAACCTGATAGACCTTGTCCTGCTAGTAATCCACGGGCTCCTGCCTCCATTGCATGATTATAATGCTCCACTCCTTGACCCATCGGTTCGCTAGGGTGTTGCCTAGGCGAATGATCCTTTCCACCACATCCAAAGGTAGGACTTGTTCCAAGGCTTGTGGATAGAGGAAGGAGAACTCGAAGGGTCGGGATTAGAGTTCTTGCTGTTGCCAGATGGTTAGCTCTTGTGGCAGGTTGATGGGATGGTGATCCTCACGTAGTGGCATGGGCTCATCAAGAAGCTTTTGTGGTCGTTCTTGTGCTCTTTACTGGGATTGCTCCACAAGTTCTAGTCCTCTTCTTCTGGTAGCAATGATGCATTTGGGCACTTGGACACCCTCTAGCTCTTCTGAGGGTAGGTCAGGCAAGGGCAGATTGGGCTCTCTGGTTTACGGTTCTTCTTTGAATTCCTGCTCAAAGTCTCGGCCCTTCCTTGATGTCTTGTTCCATCATGGGTTGGACTGGGGGTGTTGGATGGGGCCACTCTTGTTCTTAGAATCTAAGTTCCTTGAGCTTATCAGTGGAGAGGCCGGCTTGTCGTAGTAGCTATTTTACTGCTCCTTAGTTATGCCTGTGCCAGTTGGGAGTGCGCACTCTTGCAGGGCATACCTCAAGGCTCTGGTCATCAACTTTAGCTTCCTTTTCATTCTTTCCATCAAATCCTCGCCTTCAACTTGGGTGACATGAACCACCGTGCTCAGAAAAGCTTGCCTTTGAGTGTCTAAGCACACTTCTATAACTTCTACTCTAGATTCTGCGAGCACCCTCTTGCACTCCGCCCACTCCTAGGTGCTATTTCTCACACTCTTTCAAAATTGTACCTTTCCCATTGCTGTGCTTTCTCTTTTAGATATTTCTTGCCTTTTTCCATCTCCTAAGACAGCATCATTACCACTTGCTACTACTCATTCCACACTTCTAGCATTTGGGTCTTCTCTTTATCTCGGCGGTTCAATTGCTCTTCGTCTATTCTTCTTCCTTCATTGGCCATGGTGAATTACATGTGGGTTTCAACGAGCCTTTCTGACAGTTCTTTGTTGACTTGCGCTTGGCTTTGTAGTTTTGCTCGGTGTAGCCTTCTTTCGGTCATGGCCATGGCCATCAGTGCCTCCACTTCTTGGTGGGTGTTTTCCAGGTTGTCTTATATGCTCCTAGTAGCTTCCTCAATTGCCTCTTCCTTTTCTTACACCACAGCTTTTGTGTCTCTCTCGAGCCTTACCTGCTCCTCTAGCTCCATTATCAACCTGAATTCCATGGCATCGTCTTGCTCTTGGTGTTTTTCTTAGGATGCTTGGTCTCTATTGCATTGGTTTTCTCGGAATTCTGCATTCATCTCTTTCACTTTTTGCACCCTTGCCTGAAGCTCATCATATTCCAAGATGAGCAGCTTGTGGCTTTGCTGCTCGACCATCAGGTCTTGTGCCTCATCTTCCAACCTCTGCCTTAGGTGATCTTCATTCTCTTATGCCTCCTTTTCTTTGGAACTAAATTGCTTCTTTAGGTTTTGGATTTCTTTCTGTTGTTCTACGGCTTGCCATGTCACCTCTAGCCTTAATGCCATAGAAACTTCTATTTCAGCCTCTAGTTTTGCCGTTGCTATCTTCTTCTCTTCCTTAGCCTTCTCTAGCTAGGCTAGAAGTTCAGCTACATATATGTCGTAATCCGCAACTGGGGGCACTGTAGGTGGTGTTGAGATGACAAGCTCAACACATGCGGATATTGATGATGGACCGCCTGGTTAGATGGGTCCACACGTCTACACTTAGCATGTCGGTGGTCATTATGACTCTCACATGGCCACTGACTCATTACTTATTATATTCAGGTTGTTACACCTATTTACAGCTGGCATAGTTATAGCGCCAGCCGACTAGTGTAGTCGGTTATGCATCGTTTGACTTAGTAGGCCACTTTCTTTTTATGTTGTATCTTATCTATACTTTGTGTACATTGTAAAGAGTGTGGAAGAAGAAGAAGAAATCAGCAAGAAAACGTTTTGGCCTCTATCTCTCTTCTTGTCTCTTGAGTGAGCTTCTCCTTGTGCATTCTGTGTGTGTTCGGCACAGCATCTTGAGCAACCCCCTCCACCACGCGATTCTTGACATGGTATCAGAGCCATGCCATTGAGAGAGGCTGATTTCGAAGGTTGAAGCAAAGGAGAAGAAGCAAGGTTCGCGCAAGCAAGCCACGGGTAAGAAGCTCTCCCATCCTTCAACTCTTTCTCTTGGATAGTGCCTGCGGAGGCACCGGAAGTAGGGCAGAGCAAAAATCTCAGATTGCAGTGAGATTTGGTGTGCACGAAGAGCGCTATGTATTTTGCAGATAAGCCCTATCTGTAGTTATTTTGGGCATCTGAGGCCGTTTCAGGGCCTGTTTTAGAGCCGCAAGGTTGCGGACAACAATTTCAGGGTACGCTGTGACTTCGACTATATTGACCGAAAGTGGGTGTGCAGGTTACAGATTTCAGATCTGTAATTTCAAAGGTGTTTACAGTGAGTAAACACAAGGTTTATCTGCAAACAGATTGCAGATTGCATGTATTATTGAGCAGACAGTTAAAAAGGCTGTCTGGTGTATTGCTGTGCACTACAGGTCCAGGGTTGCACAAGATTTACTTGCTGTTGGTATTAATTTTGTGATAATGGCAGAGAATAGTGGAAGCCCTATCATTGAGAAGCTCGACAAGAACAACTACCCTTCATGGAAGTTTCGTGTCACGAACTTCCTTATTGGAAAAGGCCTCTACGAGTTTGTTTCAGGTGAAGAAAAGGAGCCGGAGATGAGTGATCCTCCAACTACAGAAGAGAAAAAGGCACGGAAGGAATGGAATGCAAAGGATAAAAAGGTCATGTATTGGTTGTTTGCAGTAATTGACAATAATATGCTGGGACACATTAGAAATGCAGAGAATTCATATGCAGCTTGGACCATACTTGAAAGTATGTTTTCTGTAAATACAAAGGCACGAAAGATTCAACTAAAGCAAGAGTTGAATACATTAAAGAAAGGGAAGATGTCTATCAATGAGTATGCACTGAAGGTAAGAAGCATTGCAGATGCATTGGCAGTGATTGATACAATGCCCGATGATGATGATTTGGTGTCGTCTACCTTGGGTGGACTTAACAATGAAAAGGCTTGGAAGTCTTTTGTAACTTCTGTATATGTCAGAAAGCCATTTCCAGATTTCGATGAGTTGGTCTCCCTTATGATCACTGAAGAGATCAACATGCAGAGTGAGACATCTGAAAGAAGTGGTGAACAGGTCCAAGCTTTCTACTCCAGTTCAGGAAGGGGATGTGGCAGGTTCTCTTCAAGAGGCCGTGGTACAGGACGTGGTAGTGACAACCAGCAAAACAGATTGAATCAATAATTTGGCGATATGCAGGTTTTAGGAGGTCGTGGTAACTTTAGAGGCAAGGGGAGCTTTAGAGGAAGAGGTGGATGGCAGAACAGAGGTTCTAACAACTCTGGTATTGTGTGCCACTACTGTGGCAAAACAGGTCATATTGCAGCCCAATGTTATGCTAAGAGAGATGATATCCGTAGTGGTAAGTTGCAGCAAGGAAACTATGCATCGTCTTCACGACAGAATGAAGACAAAAATGAACGTTTGTTTGTTATGCAGCATATGCTGAATGCTGTTACAGGAAAGGGAACACATGAAGATGTTTGGTATGTTGATTCAGGTGCATCCAATCATATGACCAGCCATGCAGAATGGTTTGGAGAGATGTAGGATTTGCAGAATGCAGGTTATGTGCAGACGGGTGATGACTCATGCCACCCAATTTCACACATTGGAAAATTTCCCTTGTCCTTGCATGATGGTAAGACAAAGAGTCTTTCAGATGTATTACATGTTCCATCTATTACAAAGAACTTGGTGTCAGTCGGTCAAATGGTAGAGCAAGGGCTGCAAGTCAGATTTAATGCAAAGGGCTGCTTTGTGGAAGACTTCAATGACAAGTGCAGGTTGGTAGCAAAGGGAAGTAGAGTTGGATGTATGTTCACTCTAGATGCTGGAATTCCTACTATGAATGCTGCTATGTATGCCAAAGGAAAAGGTGTTGTTGCAGACATTGAAATTTGGCACAAACGCATTGGACATGCAAATGTACAAAGGCTGAAATTAATGCAGTCCAAAGGGTTGGTTACAGGTTTGCCTACATTTAAAGTTGCAGAATTTCAGAAGGTATGTGAAGCATGTCAGTTTGGTAAGCAGGCAAGACAACCCTTTTCACATGACACATATGTAAGCATAAATATCCTTGATGTTGTGCATACAGACATTTGGGGTCCTATACAAAATGTATCTCTTGGAGGTAGTTTATACTTTGTCACATTCATTGATGATTGTTCTAGAAAGCTGTGGGTATATTTTATGAAGGAAAAGAGTGAAGCTTTTGAGCACTTTAGAACTTTCAAGGCTGCAGTTGAAAGAGAAACAGGCTTGAAAGTAAAGTGCTTGAGGTCAGATGGAGGGGGAGAGTATCTCTCAAATGAGTTCAGTGATTTTCTGAAGTCTCATGGGATAAAGAGACAGTTCACATGCAGGTATACCCCACAGCAAAATGAGGTTGCAGAAAGGAAAAACAGGCATATTGCAGAAGTTGCACGCGCCTTGATGGCTGAAAAGAATATGCCTAAGCATTTTTGGTCTGAGGCTGTTCATACTGCTGTTTATATTATGAACAGAACTCCCACAGCTGCAGTTCATGGTATGACCCCCGAAGAATGTTTTACAGGTAAGAAGCCTGATGTTTCACACTTGAAAGTATTTGGCTGCATTGCATATGTTCATGTGCCAGATGAGTTGCGGAAGAAACTGGATCCAAAGGCTGAAAAGTGTGTCTTTATTGGATACTCTTTAGAGCAGAAAGGGTATCGCTGTTACAACCCTGTCACATGTAAGTTCAGAGTGAGCAGGGATGTCATCTTTGATGAAATGAGCAGTTGGTATGCATCTAGTGGTGATGCATTGGATATTGATGATGATCATGACACTCATGTACAGGCTGAAAGGCAAGAATCACGGCCTCTTAGTGGACCAGAGACATCATCTGGTAGTCCTTGGTCTGGGAGACTAAGGAGTACCTCTACATCTTCGAGTGCATCTAGTAGCACTACAGGTAAAGACAAAGGAAAGAATAAATTGTCAGAAGGCATTGATGCAGTTTTTGATGGAGAATCCAGTGGCTCAGAGAGCTTGGATGATGAGCTTGGCATTCCTTCAGTGAGGACTCCAGGTGTGCAGAGAGCACGTGTTAATGCAAAGACTCCATTGAGTGATCCAGTGGTACGCAGGTCTAGCAGGGTGAGATACCCTGTTAAAAGATTTGGTTTTGAAGGTTATGCAGCTCACCATTATGCTTATATGGTGAAACTAGTTGAGGATGTTGAGCCCACATGTTTTGAGGAGGCTGTTGGTCATGCTCATTGGGATGTAGCAATGGATGAGGAGATGGCTGCATTAGAGGCCAATAAGACTTGGGATCTAGTATCATTGCTGAAGGGCAAGAAAACCATTGGATGTAAATGGGTTTATAAGATTAAGCACAATGCAGATGGTTCTATTAGCAGGTACAAAGCTAGGCTGGTTGCAAAAGGCTATGCCCAAACATATGGCATAGATTATGATGAAACCTTCAGTCCACTTGCTAGGATGGCAACTGTCAGATGTGTGATTTCTTTAGCAGCAGCCAAAGGTTGGAGGTTGCAGCAAATGGATGTGAAGAATGCCTTCTTGCATGGTGATTTGCAAGAAGAAGTGTATATGGATCAGCCAGCAGGTTATGAAGATTTAGAGCATCCCACGTATGTGTGCAGGTTGAAGAAGACTCTCTATGGGCTCAAGCAAGCACCTAGAGCATGGTCTGACAAGATCAGAGAGTATCTTGTCAATATTGGCTTTTATGTTTCTGATGCTGATCACTCACTTTATGTGAGAAAGGGAGATGCAGGTTTGGTCATCATATTCATCTATGTGGATGACTTGATTATCACAGGTGATAGTGATAGTGGGATTGCTGAAGTCAAGGGCTGTTTGAAGATGAAGTTTGAGATGAAGGATTTAGGTGAGCTAAGGTACTTCCTTGGCATTGAGGTGATCAGATGTGATGATGGTATATGGCTGTCCCAAAGACAGTATGGCTTGGATATGTTGTCCAAGTATGGTATGACTGCATGCAAACCACTTTCAGTCCCGTTGGAGCAGAATGTAAAGCTGAGTGCTGATGTTGGGGATGAGATAGAAGACCCTACTATGTTCAGGAGGATAGTGGGGAGTTTGATCTACATAACCATTACAAGGCCAGACTTGAGCTACGCTGTTGGTCTTGTGAGTCAGTTTATGCAAGTACCTAGAAAGCCACATTTGGATGCAGTCAGACGCATATTGAGATATGTGAAGTCCACATTACATTATGGACTTTTCTATGAGGCAGGTACAGATGTACAGGTGTTTGGATACACAGATGCAGATTGGGCTGGTAGTATGTCTGATAGAAGATCTACCAGGGGATACATATTCTCTCTTGGTAGTGTAGTAGTTGCATGGAGCAACAAAAAGCAATCTACAGTTGCTTTTTCGAGTACAGAGGCTGAGTATAGAGGTGCTGCTGTTGCAGCATGTGAGGCAGTATGGCTGCAAAAGCTATTGGCTGATTTGGATGTGTAGGTGGAAGGTCCATTGTCATTTATTGTGACAACATGAGTAGTATACAGTTGGCTAGGAACCCTGTGTTCCATGCCAGGACAAAACATATTGAGGTACACTACCACTTTGTGAGAGAGAAGGTACTAGCAGGTGAGATTGACTTGGTGTATGTCAGCACACAGGATCAGATAGCTAACATCTTCACGAAGGCATTGGGTACAGAGAAGCTTCAAAAGTTTCGAAGCTTACTTGGAGTTGCAGAGATGCAGTTGAGCTTGAGGGGGAGTGTTGAGATGACAAGCTCAACACATGCGGATATTGATGATGGACCGCCTGGTTAGATGGGTCCACACGTCTACACTTAGCATGTCGGTGGTCATTATGACTCTCACATGGCCACTGACTCATTACTTATTATATTCAAGTTGTTACACCTATTTACAGCTGGCATAGTTATAGCGCCAGTCGACTAGTGTAGTCCGTTATGCATCGTTTGACTTAGTAGGCCACTTTCTTTTTATGTTGTATCTTATCTATACTTTGTGTACATTGTAAAGAGTGTGGAAGAAGAAGAAGAAATCAGCAAGAAAACGTTTTGGCCTCTACCTCTCTTCTTGTCTCTTGAGTGAGCTTTTCCTTGTGCATTCTGTGTGTGTTCGGCGCAGCATCTTGAGCAACACCCTCCACCACGCGATTCTTGACAGGTGGTGCTATGGTGGTGGATGCTTCCAACCTCTGCCACTTTGGGTCTTGCCTTTGTCAAGAATCGCGTTGTGGAGGGGATTGCTCAAGATGCTGCGCCGAACACACACAGAATGCACAAGGAGAAGCTCACTCAAGAGACAAGAAGAGAGATGGAGGCCAAAACGTTTTCTTGCTGATTTCTTCTTCTTCTTCCACACACTTTTCAATGTACACAAAGTATAGATAAGATACAACATAAAAGGAAAGTGGCCTACTAAGTCAAACAATGCATAACCGACTACACTAGTCGAATGGCGCTATAACTATGCCAGCTGTAAATAGGTGTAACAACCTGAATATAATAAGTAATGAGTCAGTGGCCATGTGAGAGTCATAATGACCACCGACATGCTAAGTGTAGACGTGTGGACCCATCTAACCAGGCGGTCCATCATCCATGTCCACATGTGTTGAGCTTGCCATCTCAACACTCCCCCTCAAGCTCAACTGTATCTCTGCAACTCCAAGTAAGCTTCGAAACTTTTGAAGCTTCTCTGTACCCAATGCCTTCGTGAAGATATCAGCTATCTGATCCTGTGTGCTGACATACACCAAGTCAATCTCACCTGCTAGTACCTTCTCTCTCACAAAGTGGTAGTGTACCTCAATATGTTTTGTCCTGGCATGGAACACAGGGTTTCTAGCCAACTGTATACTGCTCATGTTGTCACAATAAATGACAACTGGACCTTCCACTTGGACATCCAAATCAGCCAATAGCTTTTGCAGCCATACTACCTCACATGCTGCAACAACAGCACCTCTATACTCAGCCTCTGTACTCGACAAAGCAACTGTAGATTGCTTTTTGCTGCTCCATGCAACTGCTACACTACCAAGAGAGAACATGTATCCGCTGGTAGATCTTCTATCAGACATACTACCAGCCCAATCTGCATCTGTGTATCCAAACACCTGTACATCTGTACCTGCCTCATAGAAAAGTCCATAATGTAATGTGGACTTCACATATCTCAATATGCGTCTGAATGCATCCAAATGTGGCTTTGTAGGTACTTGCATAAACTGACTCACAAGACCAACAGCATAGCTCAAGTCTGGCCTTGTAATGGTCATGTAGATCAAACTCCCCACTATCCTCCTGAACATAGTAGGGTCTTCTATCTCATCCCCAACATCAGCACTCAGCTTTACATTCTGCTCCAACGGGACTGAAAGTGGTTTGCATGCAGTCATACCATACTTGGACAGCATATCCAAGCCATACTGTCTTTGGGACAGCCATATACCATCATCACATCTGATCACCTCAATGCCAAGGAAGTACCTTAGCTCACCTAAATCCTTCATCTCAAACTTCATTTTCAAATAGCCCTTGACTTCAGCAATCCCACTATCACTATCACCTGTAATAATCAAGTCATCCACATAGATGACTATGATGACCAAACCTGGATCTCCCTTTCTCACATAAAGTGAGTGATCAGCATCAGAAACATAAAAGCCAATATTGATAAGATACTCTCTAATCTTATCAGACCATGCTCTAGGTACTTGCTTGAGCCCATAAAGTGCCTTCTTCAACCTGCACACATACGTGGGATGCTCTAAATCTTCATAACCTGCTGGCTGATCCATATACACTTCTTCCTGCAAATCACCATGCAAGAAGGCATTCTTTACATCCATTTGTTGCAACCTCCAACCTTTGGCTGCTGCCAAAGCAATCACACATCTAACAGTTGCCATTCTAGCAACTGGACTGAAGGTTTCATCATAATCTATGCCATATGTTTGGGCATAGCCTTTTGCAACCAGCCTAGCTTTGTACCTGCTAATAGAACCATCTGCATTGTGCTTAATCTTATAAACCCACTTACATCCAATAGCTTTCTTTCCCTTTGGCAATGATACTAGATCCCAAGTCTTATTGGCCTCTAATGCAGCCATCTCCTCATCCATTGCTGCATCCCAATGAGCATGACCAACAGCCTCCTCAAAACATGTGGGCTCAACATCCTCAACTAGTTTCACCATATAAGCATAATGGTGAGCTGCATAACCTTCAAAACCAAATCTTTTAACAGGGTATCTCACCCTGCTAGACCTGCGTACCACTGGATCACTCAATGGAGTCTTTGCATCAGCCCGTGCTCTCTGCACACCTGGAGTTCTCACTGAAGGAATGCCAAGCTCATCATCTAAGCTCTCTGAGCCACTGGAGTCTCCATCAAGAACTGCATCAATGCCTTCTGACACTTTATTCTTTCCTTTGTCTTTACCTGTAGTGCTACTAGATGCACCCGAAGATGTAGAGGTACTCCTTAGTCTCCCAGACCAAGGACTACCAGATGATGTCTCTGGTCCACTAAGAGTTCGTGATTCTTGCTTTTCAGCCTGCACATGAGTGTCATGATCATCATCATCATCCAATGCATCACCATTAGATGCATACCAACTGCTCATTTCATCAAAGATGACATCCCTGCTCACTCTGAACTTACATGTGACAGGGTTGTAACAATGATACCCTTTCTGCTCTAAAGAGTATCCAATAAAGACACACTTTTCAGCCTTTGGATCCAGTTTCTTCCGCAACTCATCTGGCACATGAACATACGCAATGCAGCCAAATACTTTCAAGTGTGAAACATCAGGCTTCTTACCTGTAAAACATTCTTCGGGGGTCATACCATGAACTGCAGCTGTGGGAGTTCTGTTCATAATATAAACAGCAGTATGAACAGCCTCAGACAAAAAATGCTTAGGCATATTATTTTCAGCCATCAAGGCGCGTGCAACTTCTGCAATATGCCTGTTTTTCCTTTCTGCAACCCCATTTTGCTGTGGGGTATACCTGCATGTGAACTGTCTCTTTATCCCATGAGACCTCAGAAAATCACTGAACTCATTTGAGAGGTACTCTCCCCCTCCATCTGACCTCAGGCACTTTACTTTCAAGCCTGTTTCTCTTTCAACTGCAGCCTTGAAAGTTCTAAAGTGCTCAAAAGCTTCACTCTTTTCCTTCATAAAATATACCCACAGCTTTCTAGAACAATCATCAATGAATGTGACAAAGTATGAACTGCCTCCAAGAGATACATTTTGTGTAGGCCCCCAAATGTCTGTATGCACAACATCAAGGATATTTCTGCTTACATCTCTGTCATGTGAAAAGGGTTGTCTTGCCTGCTTACCAAACTGATATGCTTCACATACCTTCTGAAATTCTGCAACTTTAAATGTAGGCAAACCTGTAACCAACCCTTTGGACTGCATTAATTTCAGCCTTTGTACATTTGCATGTCCAATGCGTTTGTGCCAAATTTCAATGTCTGCAACAACATCTTTTCCTTTGGCATACATAGCCGCATTCATAGTAGGAATTCCAGCATCTAAAGTGAACATACGTCCAACTCTACTTCCCTTTGCCACCAACCTGCACTTGTCATTGAAGTCTTCTACAAAGCAGCCCTTTGCATTAAATCTGACTTGTAGCCCTTGCTCTACCATTTGACCGACTGACACCAAGTTCTTTGTAATAGATGGTACATGTAATACATCTGAAAGACTCTTTGTCTTACCATCATGCAAGGACAAGGGAACTTTTCCAATGTGTGAAATTGGGTGGCACGAGTCATCACCCGTCTGCACATAACCTGCATTCTGTAAATCCTGCATCTCTCCAAACCATTCTGCATGGCTGGTCATATGATTGGATGCACCTGAATCAACATACCAAACATCTTCATGCGTTCCCTTTCCTGTAACAGCATTCAGCATATGCTGCATAACGAACAAACGTTCATTTTTGTCTTCATTCTGTCATGAAGACGATGCATAGTTTCCTTGCTGCAACTTACCACTGCGGATATCATCTCTCTTAGCATAACATTGGGCTACAATATGACCTGTTTTGCCACAGTAGTGGCACACAATACCAGAGTTGTTAGAACCTCTATTCTGCCATCCACCTCTTCCTCTAAAGCTCCCCCTGCCTCTAAAGTTACCACGACCTCCTGAAACCTGCATATCGCCAAATTGCTGATTCAATCTGTTTTGCTGGTTATCACTACCACGTCCTGTACCACGGCCTCTTGAAGAGAACCTGCCACGTCCCCTTCCTGAACTGGAGTAGAAAGCTTGGACCTGTTCACCGCTTCTTTCCGATGTCTCACTCTGCATGTTGATCTCTTCAGTGATCATAAGGGAGACCAACTCATCGAAATCTGGAAATGGCTTTTTGACATATACGGAAGTTACAAAAGACTTCCAAGCCTTTTCATTGTTAAGTCCACCCAAGGTAGACGACACCAAATCATCATCATCAGGCATTGCATCAATCGCTGCCAATGCATCTGCAATGCTTCTTACCTTCAGTGCATACTCATTTATAGACATCTTCCCTTTCTTCAATGTATTCAACTCTTGCTTGAGTTGAATCTTTCGTGCCTTTGTATTTACAGAAAACATACTTTCAAGTATGGTCCAAGCTGCATATGCATTCTCTGCATTTCTAATGTGTCCCAACATATTATTGTCAATTACTGCAGACAACCAATACATGACCTTCTTGTCTTTTGCATTCCATTCCTTTCGTGCCTTTATCTCTTCTGCAGTTGGAGGATCACTCACCTCCGGCTCCTTTTCTTCACCTGAAACGAACTCGTAGAGGCCTTTTCCAATAAGAAAGTTCGTGACACGGAACTTCCATGAAGGGTAGTTGTTCTTGTCAAGCTTCTCAATGATGGGGCTTCCACTATTCTCTGCCATTATCACAAGAATAATACCAAACAACAAGCAAATCTTCTGCAATCCTCGACCTGTAGTGCACAGCAATACACTAGACAGCCTTTTTCACTGTCTGCTCAACAATACATGCAATCTGCAACCTGTTTGCAGATAAACCTCGTGTTTACTCACTGGTAAACACCTTTAATCTTACAGATCTGAAATCTGTAACCTGCGCACTCACTGTCGGTTGATACAGCTGAAGTCACAGTGTACCCTGAAACTGCTGTCCGCAACTTGCGGCTCTAAAACGGGCCCTGAAACGGCCTCAAATGCCTAAAATAACTGCAGGAAAGCCCTAAAGGGCTCATCTGCAGAATATACAGTGCTCTTCGCGCACACCAAATCTCACTGCAATCTGAGATTTTTGCTCTGCCCTGCTTCCGGTGCCTCCACAGGCACTATCCAAGAGAAAGAGTGGAAGGATGGGAGAGATTCTTACCCGTAGCTTGCTTGCTCGAACCTTGCTTCTTCTCCTTCACTTCAACCTTCGAAATCAGCCTCTCTCAATGGCGCGGCTCTGATACCATGTCAAGAATCGCGTGGTGGAGGGGATTGCTCAAGATGCTGCGCCGAACACACACAGAATGCACAAGGAGAAGCTCACTCAAGAGACAAGAAGAGAGATGGAGGCCAAAACGTTTTCTTGCTGATTTCTTCTTCTTCTTCCACACACTTTTCAATGTACACAAAGTATAGATAAGATACAACATAAAAGGAAAGTGGCCTACTAAGTCAAACAATGCATAACCGACTACACTAGTCGAATGGCGCTATAACTATGCCAGCTGTAAATAGGTGTAACAACCTGAATATAATAAGTAATGAGTCAGTGGCCATGTGAGAGTCATAATGACCACCGACATGCTAAGTGTAGACGTGTGGACCCATCTAACCAGGCGGTCCATCATCCATGTCCACATGTGTTGAGCTTGCCATCTCAACAGCCTTGACTCAACATCTGTTGCAGCCAACCTTTTGGCTCCTACTTCTAGTACTATCTCTTATACTTTCGTGACCAGGAACTGCATCATGGACATGAGCGAAGTGGTATCCATGGCATGTGCTGGCTCCTGTGTTATCGCGGCAATGGTGGTGGTGGTTTGAGGTGCAAAAGTAAAAGGGAGTGGATGTAATGGGGCCTTGCCCCTTCCTACAACAACAGGGGCCGCTTCTGTGCTGCCGCTGGGCTCACCTTCCTGTCATGGGCTCAAGGTGGCCATTTCTTCGGCACCATGGGTCTCCTCTAGAGACCTATGCATGGCCTTGTTCATGTCTTCATCCTCATTTCTTCTTAGGTCCTCAGCCTCTTCTTCTACTCTTCTTTTTCTCTCTTCCTTGGCCCTTTATGATTCATCTCCTCCCTCCTTTGTTGATGGGGCTTCGTGGCCTTCTTCTTCTCTTGTGCCGTGGCCTTCTTTTGGGTCATCCTCTTCGGTCACTAATGGTTCGCTCACTTGATTGCTCTACGTCAGGGCGAGGTGACTGATGGGGTGTCTCTCCCACTTCTTCCTCAACTCCTTCTACCTCCCTCACTGCTTCTTGAATGATTGTTGTCAAGACCCCACCAAATCAGATTGTGGAGGCCTTGGAGGTAGGCTTCTTGCATGCTAACCTAGCCATTGAGGCTGGGGACTCCCCTCCTACTAGTGCTGTGTTTGTGGCTAGGATGGCAGCCGAGTTCTTGATAGTTTTCAAGAAAAACCCATTCCAATCTACTTCCTCAAGGGACCCTAGGGCTATGCTCTCTAGTAGTGGCACGCCAATCCTATTCATCAACACATTGTATCTTTGTCCCTAGAAGAGAGCATGGGCCATCTTTGCTTGCATCCTTACTTATGGATTTGGGATGCTTGCTAGACTTATCCCATCCACCATGTGCACATCATTCTTATTCACACCTAGCATTGCATACACATCTCTTCGATGGCATTTTTCTTTCTTGGGGGCCAAACCTAGGGCCTTCTCCACCATTGCAGCACGTAGGGATACCTCCACTTGACGTTCTTCTTCTCCTATCCTTGACTGTTACTGTGCTGCAATTCCTTGCATCATCAAAGCTCCTTAGGAATTTTGTGCACATGCCGTAGTCTACTACTTGCCCCACTTTCTCCACATACTTTTGGAGATCACATATCTCCACTAGTTGCTTCACAGTTGGCTCCTCTTGTTGAGACGGCAAGCTCAACACGTGCGGATATTGATAATGGATCGCCTGGCTAGATGGGTCAGCACATCTACACTTAGCACGTTGGTGGTCATTATGATACTCACATGGCCACTGACTTATCACTTATTACATTTACTTTACATCTGGCAAAGACATAGCGCCAGTCGATTAGTGTAGTCGGTTATGCACTGTTTGACTTAATAGGCCACTTTCCTTTATGTTGTATCTTATCTATACTTTGTGTACATTGTATAGTGATTGGAAGAAGAAGAAGAAACTAGCAAGAATACGTTTTTGCCTCCATCTCTCTTCTTGTGTTCTTGAGTGAGCTTCCTCTTGTGTATATAGTATGTGTTTGGCGCAGCACCTCAAGCAAGTCCCCCCACCACGCGATTCTTGATATGGTATCAGAGCCGCGCCAATGAGAGAGGTTGATTTTGAAGGTTGAAGTGAAGGAGAAGAAGTAAGGTTTGAGCAAGCAAGCAACAGGTAAGAAGCTCTCCCATTATTCCACTCTCTCTCTTGGATAGTGCCTGTGGAGGCACGGGAAGCAGGGTTGAGCAAAAATCTCAGATTGCTGTGAGATTTGGTGTTTGAGCAGATCACTGTATATTCTATAGATAAGCTCTATAGGGCTTGCCTACAGTTATTTTGGGCATCTGAAGCCGTTTTAGGCCCCGTTTTAGAGCCGCAAGGTTGTGACAGTAGTTTCAGGGTACACTATGATTTCAGCTGTTTGATTGAAAGTGGGTGCACATGTTACAAATTTTGAATCTGTAATTTTTGAGGTGTTTGTAGGAAGAAAACATAAGGTTTATCTGTAAACAAGTTGCAGATTACATGTACTATTGGGCAATCAGTGAAAAAGGTTGCTTGGTGTAGTACTGTGCATGTGTTGTGAAAGATTGCAGAAGACTAGCTTGCTGTGTTGTATTCTTGTTTGTGATAATGGCAGAGAACAGTGGAAATCCCATTATTGAGAAGCTTGACAAGAACAACTATCCTTCATGGAAGTTCCGTGTGACGAACTTCCTCATTGGAAAGGGACTTTATGAATTTGTTTCAGGTGAAGAAAAGGAGCCAGAGCTGGGTATCCCTTCTGACTGTAGATGAGTTAAAAGCATGGAAAGAGTGGAATGTGAAAGACAAAAAGGTGATGTACTGGCTATCTGCAGTCATTGATAATACTATGCTGGGACATATCAGGGATGCAAAAACTTCACATGCAACTTGGACAATTTGTTGGAGATGAGATAGAAGACCCTATTATGTTTAGGAGGATAGTAGGGAGTTTGATTTACATGACTATCACAAGGCTAGGCTTGAGTTATGCTGTTGGCCTTGTCAGTCAGTTTATGTAGATGCCTAGAAAGCCTCATTTGGATGCAGTTAGACGTATATTGAGGTATGTGAAGTCCACTTTACATTATGGAATTTTTTATGAGGCAGGTAAGGATGTACATGTCTTTGGATACACAGATGCAGATTTGGCTAGTAGCATGTCAGACAGAAGATCTACAAGTGGATTCATGCAAATTGGGCTAGTAGCATGTCAGATAGAAGATCTACAAGTGGATTCATGTTTTCCCTTGGTAGTGTAGCAGTTACATGGAGCAGCAAAAAACAACCTACAGTTGCTTTATCGAGTACAGAGGCTAAGTATAGAGGTGCTGCTATGGCAGCATGTGAGGTGGTATGGCTGCAAAAGTTATTAGGTGATTTGGACATGCAAGGAGATAGTCGAGTTGTTATTCATTGTGACAACATGAGTAGCATACAGCTAGCTAGGAATCCAGTGTTCCATGTTAGGACAAAACACATTGAGGTGCACTACCACTTTGTGAGAGAGAAGGTACTTGCAGGAGAGATTGACTTGGTATATGTCAGCACACAGGATCAGATAGCTGACATTTTCACAAAGGCATTGGATGCAGAGAAGCTTCGAAAGTCTCGAAGCTTACTTGGAGTTGCAGAGATAGAGTTGAGCTTGAGGGGGAGTGTTGAGACGACAAGCTCAACACGTGCAGACATTGATGATGGATCGCATGGCTAGATGGGTCCACACATCTACACTTAGCACGTTGGTGGTCATTGTGGTACTCACATGGCCACTGACTTATCACTTATTACATTTAGTTTGTTACACCTACCTACAGCTGGCAAAGACATAGCGCGAGTCGATTAGTGTAGTCGGTTATGCACTGTTTGACTCAGTAGGCCACTTTCCTTTATGTTGTATCTTATCTATACTTTGTGTACATTGTATAGCGAGTGGAAGAAGAAGAAGAAACCAGCAAGAAAACGTTTTGGCCTCCATCTCTCTTCTTGTGTTCTTGAGTGAGCTTTCTCTTGTGTATACAGTGTGTGTTTGGCACAGCACCTCAAGCAAGTCCCCCCACCACGCGATTCTTGACACCTCCAGGATGGCCTCATCCAGGTTCAACGCATGTTTAAAGGTGAAATGGCTAAAGCCCCCTATTCATAGCCCTTTCAATTCAGTCATTTCCCAATACCCACTTGCATTTCATTGAAGAATTTAAAGGCTTTTTCAATCAATGCATAGCATCCTTGTTTGATTAGCCATTAGAATGTACTTTCCATGTTGGTTCCCACGAGGAAAAAGTGGATTCTAGGTGAGTCGGGAAGACAAGAGAGAGGTGACCCTCTCTTTCCGATTAAGACCCTGAGGTGGTGCACAACCTAGCTTGAGGTGGAACTTTGCACACCCCTCTTGTCTCGGAGCCCATGCAAATTTCAAATTTAGATGCAGGTATATTCCTCATTATTAGAGTTTGGAAGAAGTACAGTAGTGATCAGCTCTATTTAGGGTACCATAGGTGGTTGAAGGTTCCATTGGAACAAGATTGGAAGAGGTACATGACATCTCCTATTTTTAGGATACCTACTACAGGTGTTGGATAGAGTTTTTACAGGTTATACAGGAGGTACGTACCAATCTATAGGTTATCCTTGAGCCCTACAAGTGCCCCATAACTCTCTTCTATTTGCTACAGTGGTTTACAAAGGTTTCTTCCACTCAGGGTATTCCTACAAGGTCAAATGGGGTACTTATTACAGGTAGTGGATAGGGTGCATGAAATTCCTGTGAGACCTAAAGATTCAATTACAAAAAATTCTATCCTGATCCAAATTGAGAACTCGATAGCTCCATTTATCGGGAGCTCAAGTTATTGCTAAATTTCTGACACTAGGTATATTGAGACAACACCGAGACAATATACAGGGGCACACTGCTTGATATTGTTCCACCACCCAAAGTTTCCAATCCAAGTCCATATCTTTTGAAATCTGCTATATTCCCATATAATAAGCTTCCCATAGAGCTATTAAGCATTGGGATTGGTGCTATATTGTGAGATAAATAGGGGATTAATTAAGAAACTGTCCACTACTATATCATGGTCTCCTAATGGCCAGGAATAAGAAGAAAGATCCCATTATTGAAGCATTGAATGATGGTGTTTGGGACTTTCAAGAGGATCAAAATCACACAAATGAAGCCCATAATGTTGAACAAATAGATGAAAATTTAAGCATTGGGATTGCTTATAGCACACATCAAGAACATAATGACATACATGAAGTGCATGTAAAGGGAATGATTACCTTTTACTGTCAAAAGAATTGGGATATGTCAATGAGGTTTCTAAGGATTTGAAGACTTTGAATGAAGGCTTAACACATATGAATCAAGTTTTGTTGCAAGGGATGGCGCAAGTAAACAAGGAAATCCTTGATTTGTAGCAAAGCAACAAATCTTTATTCCAAGAACTTATCTCAACCATAAAGGGGAGTCATGCATACTTTTGAAAGGGGAGAACCATCAAGAGTGAGGGGCAACCATCATCCTTCACAAGTCCATGGCATTCATATCCCAAAAGATAATCATAGACATGAAGGGGAACAAGATAACACTCAATGGGATAAGGATTACCATGGATATGACCCCTTCTACAAGACTTTTTATCATCAACCCCCAAACGTATAAAAAGGAAATACAGTCAACAATCAAGTTCATGAAGGTGGAAGGTATGATGAGCGAAGATTAGTCCATGACATCCCAAACCAATAGCATGTTTCAAATAGTCAACCTTCATCTCATGGTTTTGGGCCACCTACTTTTAGGCAAAACTCATGGAACAAAGATTCATAGAGATAACATTCTTATAGGCAGTCATCTTACAATGAAAAAGAATATAAGGAAAAGATCAATATCACTAATTTCAAAGGGAATTGTACTTCACCCTTTATCTTAGAAGTGAAGAAGCTAAGATTTATTTCATGGCTCTTCATCTTGAAGGTTACGCCCATACTTGGTGGCATTACATATGGAAAACATAGTTAACTTGTAGCCAATAGTTACAAGGATGCTACCATTCTAGGGGGCATTATCCTAGGTGTGGGCTTTAGTGAAAGAATGGGTGGTATGGGAGAGGCTAGCAATAGCGCATAAGTACAATAACTAGTAAGTTCTAGTGTAACTATATATAGTGATATCCTTGATTAATATCATTAAGACCCTAGTAGAGGGCATCCTTACAGGTGAGGTTTCTCTCTCATGAAAGGAACAATAACATGATAGGTGGACATAGATGTTTATGCATGCATAAAAGGGGTGTTGTATGGAAAAGGATAGCTTTATCATGTGATTTACTCCAATGGATCAAGGAGACATCACAAAGTTGTATCTAAGCTTGGTTTCTCCCAAAGCCCCACTACACTGCTATCTTTTCTCCGTGTGGAAATTATTAGTGTCCACTCAACTATGGGAACTTCCACATCCCATTATAAATGAGGAGATGGTGTCATGCCTTATAGCTCCCATCCCTTAGCATGTGATTGCCCTAGTATCAACATCACCCTCACACTAAAATCTCCAACCAACCAAGTCCTCTTCCAAAGACAAAAAAACACGTCCTAGTTTTATATATATGTGATTTTGTCAAGAGTGCTATACATTGTGATGTAGTCTTTGCCACCTCTTACCACTACCCTACCTTCGCTCTTCCTACATCATGTCCTAGTGTATTTCAAGGTGTCAAGCACCACAACATATATGGCCCTATTTTTGTGTCACTTGAAATTTTAAGCAAATACAAAGTAGTCCTATAGGTCGTCCATCACAATATGCAAGAGCATTGTGCACGTGATTGCCTATTGTCACAGGCACACACACATGATGGTCTCAATTGGTGGCCCAAAAGTAGCATTCATAGAATGATGACTAAAAGAGGCAATCAATGTTGACAAGAGCACTGTAGTAATGGAAGGTAGTGGATTAGCAAAAGATTATGGTAGATGGACTTCATGACATAGTGGAAACTAGAAGCTATATAAGGAGAAGTGAAGAAGTGTTGTGTTCCTCTCCCTTCACTTTTACCCTCTCTTTTCTCTCTTTTCCTCTATTCTCTATTTGGTTCCTGATGAGCTTTACCATGCTCTGAGATGAACTCACATTGTTTCATTCATTGTATTGCTATGATGGAAACCATGATTGTCTAGATTATTGTCATGTTTCTTCTCTGAGATGTCACCCTTTGGAATGTACCCCATGCTCCGAGTTGATTGTTAGACACTGTAATGCATTGCTAGTATATATGAGCATCGTTTTCTTTTGTTCAGTATTGTCTTACTGATACATTTGATAGTGTCATTTTAGTGAGGTTGTGATTTTCATACCTACAATGCTAGCATACTCTTGTGTTGGGTTTGAGCATGCTAAGACTATGCTATTCCGTAGAGTTGTTTGCAATTTGCTTGTAGAACTCACAACCACTATCAAAACTTGGACTTGATTACACATGATGACCATGCTAATCTTTCCCACCTGCACATAGGTGTGCATATGCATGTGCTTTGAGGGTCTACCAGAGGATGTTCCACATGTGTTCTCACAACGGTTTGAGCATGGATAGCAATATCGAATTCCATCTCTTGAGGGTAGTCTATTCCTCAGTGTGATAACAACTTTCAAGTGGGGCAATCCACTCAACAACCCCACAAACAATACTTGTGATTTGTTCTTAGACCTCAGGATGTGCACCCTAGTCCATCAATCACTCCTATGATGCCTCTAAAGCTAGCAAGGTGGTTGTTTGCATAAGCTAAACCAGCCATGGTTTTACCCATTCTACCTTGAGGTGTTCTAGTCCACACTTAGATCGATACCCTTACATGTGTTCCATTTTTGAAGTTTTTTGGCTCATCAATCGAGGACTCGGATGCCTTTTGATGGCCAATTTTCTCACCAGAGTAGATCCCATCAATAAGGTGGCCGTCCTCCAAAAAGACATGACAGCTTCGCTCACTACAAAAAACAATTGGGCAATGTTTGATGATGCCAGAGCAACATTCCACTCATGGTTCTAGCTAGATAGAGCTAATGCCCAGAAGCTAGAGAGATTACGTAGTTTGAAACAAAGTGATGCCACAGTCTAGAGTTATATAGAGCTAATGCCTAGAAGCTAGAGAGATTACGTAGTTTGAAACAAAGTGATGCCACAGTATAGAGTTATATAGCTCAATTGAAGGTCTTGAAAGGAGGTATGTCCCTGAACACCCAACCCACTAGTGAAATGTTGCACTCTCTATATCTCCAAGCTTTTAATCGGGATATTCATAAAGCTTTGGCTTTGGAAGATCTATCCTATAATAACCTAGAGTATTTTTATCAATGTGCTAGCCGTGTTGAGATGTTTTTGGCAAAGAAAAAATAAAAAGAAGGGAGGAAATTGGCCAAACCCGCTAACAAACTGCATCCTATGGAACTCAGTGACTTTGATAGGGATTTTGATCTAGAGGAAGAGAGCAGTAGTGAGGAGGACAACTTTGAGGATGAGGAATGTTGGAAGCCTGAAAAGTCCAAGGTGAAGGACATGGGCTACAAACCCTCAAAGGGAACTCAAAAACTTGCAATCAAAACCCTTTGGTGTACCAAATGCAGTAATCTAGGTCATTTGGCTACTACTGCTATTGAATGTGGTCTTAATCAACAGTGGTGTGGCATTTTCCATAGGACTACCTACAATACAGAGATCTGTCAATATAATTCCCATAGAGAGATGGGAGAGGATGGGATTTGGCAAGGTGTGAGAGAAGTGTATCTTTCCAATTGGAATACCCTTGAACCATCTGCTACCATGGCCCTAGTAATGGCTTACAGACAACAAGACTATATGTCTCTCGGCATGGCTTGAGGAGGACAAGGAAGAAATCCAACAGATAGTGGAGGATATTATTGCCCCCAATAAATAATGTTTCTTTTGTATATAGGAAGGACACTGAAGATTAGAGTGTCTCAAAGCCCAACAATATGATACTCAGAAGCAATAATATCAAATTGAGACTCTGTTGTCATCTATTAATAAGGTAGAGATCAAAGAGCTACATGAGTTGGAAGTCAATGTGGTCACTCGATCAAAAAAAAAGCTCAAAGGATTAGTAGAAACGCCCACAAAAAAAACTCATGGGTGGAATAGGAGAAAGTTTTCTAGTAGGTGGTTGCATGGATTGCAAAGGAACTAGTAGTGCTAAGAGACCTGCATCTACTACCCATACTAGATTCAAGACCCATAGGTGCAGAAATGTAATGTGTCCCCCCTTTCTACTTAGTAGGACACATCTTAGCAGCCCATCAAGAAGAGAGTCTAGAAAGCGCCGCCTGGCACTCACAAGGAATGTCACGGGGTTCGCGATCTAGGTCTTCCCGAGTCTGCCACGAAGCGGAAGCATTCGGGCCGTTCCCACTTAGGACCAACCTGAATCAGGGTTTTCCTAATGGTCAAGTTCCTAGAAGGTAGCAAGCGTAGACGAACTACTTTGCGCAGAAACATCAGGGTTGAAGCGGATTTATACTGCACTTGGTTCAAGGAGAATGGGAAACGAGAGGGATGCGAAGCTCAACCTCTCTGCCCGTAAAGCATAGTCCCATTTCGTTCCCCTAAAACAGCACAAATCGAGACTCTAGCTTTTATTGATTCTAGGTCATTGTTACCTCGCTATCAAATCCTTTGAGAAAAGTTCCCGACCAATTGGGACCACCCTTCTGTAGGACGGACCCAAAGTCACATCCACCGCACTTTCCTCGGGTTGCTTTAGTTATCTAATTACCTACCACATTTAGTTTGACAAGTAAAAACAGCTTTCTTAATTAACCAAATTAATCACTGGTTCCTTCACGTAACTTAAGCACTGATACGGAAAAACAATGTCAAGCAAGTTCCTTTTTCAACATTTGATCTTTATTTATTAGTCTTTGGAATACATCAATAAACCTGCCTGAAGGCTATTCCAGCAATCCTCAGGGATCGTTATTCCAAGTTCCAACCATTGACTAGTATGCAGGCCTCGAGATCCCATCTCGAGTCATGTCGGCCTCTTGTGCAGGATTCGGAGGCAAGGGATTTATAGCCACAGCCTCCCGTGGCATCCAAGTATCCTCCTACTCCAAGTAGCACCCATTGAGAGACCTCTTGCGGCAGGTTCGGTTCACGTACCTGGCGCCGCTAACAACCCCCTTGGATAGGGTCAGGACATAACTGAAATTGCCTCTCCCTCTAGGCTTTTAACCTAAAGCATTAGTTTTTTTTCCAAAATTAGTTCCTTGAGCAAAGAAGTACAAACAGTGCACCTAAGTGTACAATCAGGAGCATTTCGGTGGTCGTTTGTACGACCAACTACTAAGGTGTGATTCCTTCTCCCCGAATGCTTCTAGCATTTGATCCTGGACCAATCGTGACTTGGCAAGATCCCAAGGGTTTCGTAAGCTGAGTTGCTTGTTTACCCTCTTTCCTTGGGTTAGGGTTTATACCTTGTTGACCCAAATTGTCAATACCTTAGGTTTCCTTATATTAAGGTCAATAAATCCTGGGCAACCTTGTCGCCCTAACTTGGTTGATCAACTGCTTTCTTGGCAATTTCGTACTCCCCTAGCTTGGCAAATCAGTCCCAAGGAAGGGCGATATAGCAGGATGACTACTCATCCTCTAGAAAATTAGACTTGTACTTAGAACTTGCCAAACTTGGTCTAAGGAGTGGCAATACTATTTTGTGATTTAGGCACGAGGCCATACGACATTGCAGCTTGTAGCACGAGATAGGTGTCAATATCTGACTTGTGGGATTATATCTTCTTCGTACGGTCTTTCTTGATCAAGAATACCTTTGTAATATTCCCACATGAAATATTAAAGAATTTTGACCACTACACACCCCGCGCAAAAGCAGTGCTAAGTCATTTCCCACAATGGAATAATGTTAGTGGCTAAGTTCTTACCTCCCGCACATGATAATAAACCCCAACCACTTTGTGCAAATAAGGCCGAGGCTAAAACTCGCAAGCCGCATGATAACACCCTTTACGGGAAAGGAAAATGGATAATTGTTAAAGTTATGGAAAATTTTATTATTATTAACCCCTCCCCTCAGCTGATGCATGGCAGGGGGAGAGGGAGTGTGAGAGGGGTAGTGTAAGTGGAGGAGTGCATGGGGGAGGGAGGAGGCACGGGAAGCCACGTGGGTGGCTATCCCCCCCCCCCCGCCGCTTACACGCTATATGAACCCCCTATGGCTTGAGGGGAGGGAAGAAAGGAAGGAATCGGATGCCATGCTGCAGCCCGCCATCGCCGCCCTGCTATGCCACGTAGTCCGCGAGGTTGACGCCTTCATCGCCACAACCACCATCATCATCGTTGTTATCATCGTCTCCATCATTATTCTCATCATGATCTCCTCCTCCATCACATTTTTTCTTCCCCACGTTTCTGTCAGAAGCAGAAGCTTGAGAAGCTTCTAAAACAAAGCTTCCATAAGCCCTGTACACACGGCCTTCCCCATTTTTCTTAAAACCACGACTTGGAAAGGAAATTCCTGCACCAGGGGGAGTAGGCTGATTTTGAGGCTGATTTCCCAAAGCCTGGAGAGAGTTTGTAGATCGAATAAAGGCAAGGACGAGTTTGTGGAATCAAGAGTCTACGTCATCAATGGCCCCCAAACCAAAGACGCAAGGTGCACAGGCGGGAGCCTCCAACCCAAGTCTACGTGTGGACATCCCTATGAGTCCTCATGCCCATGTTCCAATTGTATATCTTGCATGAAAGGAATGCATTTAAGCACAATGGTTTTTACAAAAATTTAAATGCACTCATCCATTTGTTTTACAAAGTTAGTGCATGCTGATTAATTGAAATCGATTGCACTCCCTTCAACAAGGGTAGTTCCAATCCCTGTGAATGTATAATGTATAAATTAGATGAGGGATCATGCTAAGAAGGATAGGGCTTGTGTCATGTTGCTCTTATGATTTAAATCCATGAATGTGATTCGTATAAGGGTTAATCTTAGACGCCATTGAATATTGTCCAAAGAATTGCATTGCATGAAAAGGAAACCATGAACTTCCCTGTTGCATGCGAGGATGCTTGCAAATTTTAAGTAGGGTTGAGTGCCGCTGAACGGATTAAGTCAACAATAGTCTTATGACATTCGTCATGCATGAACTGCTTATCGAAGTTGTTTTAGAAAAAGATGCATTTCATATTAAAACATGAATTCAATGCATTGGCCAAAGGGTTTATAGTAATAATTCTTGTTGAAACTCATCGTAGGTTTCTATATGAGTTTAAGTCCTACACTTGTCAATCATTATGATTTAGGCAAGGAAAAGAAATGGTCCTTGTACATCTTTTAGTTGCATAAAAGGAAAAGTTTATAAATGGCATGCTTGCATGGAATGTTGTATCTTGAATTTATTTATGTACATCTCTTAGGAAAAGTATTTACATCTCTTCTAAGGAAAGATCACCTCTAGTCACAAGACCATTAGATCGATTAGGTAATTCGCTTGCAGTGGTGTAACTCAAACCTCAATGCGCTAGGAAGAGTTTAGTATGCTAAAAGTTATGCCTAGTATCGCACTTGGGATGCCAAGTCAAGACTTTCGAACCCAAAGGTCCTACCCACATTCACGCAATGTTAGGGTTAATTGGACGCCTATACAATAACGATCTAGGGTTTTTACCCTAGGGTAAATTGGCCTAATACTAGACTCCTGATTGAGTTTAGAACCCTAGGGCCAAACGGCCTAGTAAGATTAGGGTTGGGTCAAGAAGACAACCCAAACCCTACATCTTGACCAAACGTATTTCTTGACCAAGGAACATCGTTTGATGGGAGAAATAATCCCACAAGTTAGGTGCGACACTTGTCTCCTACAACAAGTTGCAACGTCGCATGGCTTTGTGTTTAAGTCACAAGATAGATTTGCCACTCGTTAGAAGAAGGGTTGGCAGGTCCTAAGTACAAGTTTAATTTGCAAGAGGATAAGTAGACATCCTACTACATTACTCTTCTTTGGGCTGATTTGCCAAGTTAGGGAAGTTATGTATTGCCTAGTATGAAAGTGACCAATCAAGTTAGGGCGGCGAGGTTGCCCTGTATTTACTGTCTTAATTTGAGGAACCTAAGGTGTTGGATTATTATGATGTATTCCAAAAACTGATAAATAAGATTAATTGTTGAAAAGGAACTTGTTTGACATTGTTTTTCTATGTCAGTGCTTAAATTACGTGAAGGAAACAATGAATAATTGGCTAATTAATGAAGTTGTTCTTGCATGTCAAATTAAATGTGGTAGGTTATTAGACAACTAAAGCAACCCTGAGGAAAGTTTGGTGGATGTGGCCATGGGTCCGTCTTACGGATAGGTGGTCTCGGTTTGCCAGGAACTTTTCTTGAAGAAATTTGACAACAAGGAATGATGACCTAGAATCTAGGATACTAAAGTCCCAATTTATGCTATTTTAGGGTAACGGAATGTGACTACGCCTTACGGGCAGAGAGGTCGAGCCTTGTATCCCTCTCGTTTCCCATTATCCTTGAACCAAGTGCAACATGGATCCGCTTCGACCCTGACATTTTTGCGTAAAGTAGTTCACCCAGGGTTCGACGCTAGCTACCGTTCTAGGAATTTGACCACTAGGAAACCCTGATTCAGCTCGGTCCTAAGTGGGAACGGCCGGAATGCTTCCGTCTCGTGGCAAACTGGGGAAGACCTAGATCGCAAACCCCGTGACATTCCATGGGAGTGCCAAGCGACGCTTTCTGGAATCTCTTCCTGATGGGTTGCTAAGAGTGTCCTACACGTGAAGAGGTGGACACGTTACAATTGGTATCAGAGCAAACCAATGAGAAACTAACATTCACAAGAAAAATTAATGAGGAGAAGTAGAGCAAATGTTGCTGTTAAGAAAATTTCCTTACTTACTTATCGATGTTGACTTGCAGAGTCGCGAAGCATGGAACAAATTCTTGGTGTTCCAGGTTATGTTTATGACTACGATGCATGCTTCGGATTATCGATGGAGGATCCATATGATGAATATCCTAGACCACATCTACACTCCTTCACCCCTATACGTGGAACGGAGATGGATGGGTGATTTATGAATTTATTACATAGGTGCCCACCAATTTGCGTACCTTTGAACCAACTTAAAGAGAATCAAGTGGTTGGAGGACTTAAAGATCGTGAAGCTGTTCATCTTTGTTGAGGCTCACACAAACACAACCCTACATGTGGGCGGTCAAAAGGTTAAGCAGAACAAGTATGTGTACGAGGAAGTGACTCGAGTAATCCCTACCGACAGAATCAAGGTATTGGGACGTTATGAGAAGAACAGGTGTCAAAGGAAAGGATACCCTAAGCTTCCTGTGACGTATCAATTCTTGAAAATCCATGACCCCAATCCATACTATTACTCAGTTCCCGTAGCTCAATGTAACACAACCTTACTCTCCCCGAATTAATGTATTAACTTGTTCCATTTTCCCAAGAATAATTGTACTCGAAAGGACTATGCCCATATGAGTGAAATAGACTTGTTATTAATGATTGTCTTGCTGTAAGTATTGGTAAAGAAGTTAAGTGATTAGGTCACTTGGCTGAAAGCTGAACTAGGTATGTAATTTAATGAGAGAAATGTTTGGCAAGTTTTTAACGTAAAGAATATCAATGCCCAGACACAACCTCAAGTGCAGATTCCTAGTCCGACCCCTACACCAAGTACGGCCGTGATTCAGGAGAAGAAGTTTCTTCTCAAGCAAATCAAGCCACCAGAATTTGATGGCACAGGAAGGATCGTCCAAACTGATGCCAAGATATGGATCGAATCCATGGAGGATTGCTTCAAAGTAGCAGGTACTACACTCGCTAACCAAGCGATGCTCGCCAAGCTGAAGCTTACCGGCGAAGCAAGGATTTGGTGGAAGAAATGGTGCAGAGACCAAGGGATCTTGGAAGGGTTATTTACTTCAGAGAAGCTAAAAAGAGTTGTGCGAGTAAGATATCTACCACTTGCCTACCGCACACCGAAGATGAACAAGTTCTATGAGCTGAAACAATTGGGTCTATCTCTTGCTACATACTATTCAAAGTTCGTCTCTCTTTTCAAGTATACGCCACAAATGGATACAACACAACAGGTGTCAAAGTTTTGTGCCGGATTAAACCCACCCATAAACACTCGCCTTTAGTCAATGCGCCCAACAGACCTTCAGGATGCGCTCATTCGAGTTGCACCCATAATATAAGAGGTGCAGACCAGGCCAAGAAATAACAAGACTTGGTCTCACAAGGATCAAAACAAAGGAGTGTATAGGTCCCAGGCGAAGAGAGTGCAAGGCCAAAATCAGGGACAAAGGAAGAGAGTTAGGGAAAATGTTGCCAAGAATTTCGTTCCTACCCAAGGTAATGGCCGCAATCTCCGTTGCTTCCGTTGCAACAAGCCTGGTCATTTCAAGAGGCAATGTCCCAAGCTTAACGCAGGACCACATCAAGGACCATTCCAAGGAGCCGCCCATGGACAAGAAGCCACTGCTAGGGCTAGAGGAAGAACCGCAAGTATTGCCAACAAGGAGTTGGGTGACGAAGAGGACCCAACCATGGAAGCTGACTTCGAGAGGGCGACCGTCCATGCCGCTCTTCACAAGAGAGGCCCGAATCGCCAATTCTCGGTGATTTAGACCCCTTCGGATTACCAAGGTAAAAGATTTAAAACCTTGATCGATTGTGGTAGTATACATTCCTTTATCTCACCAGCTTGTGCAAAAAGATTAGGAATAACCACAAAAGATGCACCTACCTTGCTTGTGGAATTAGCAAATGGTCGTGAGGTCACTTGTACCAAGCAAACTGCTAGGGTGGAATTCCTTCCGAGAGAAAATTCGACTTCGATCAGATTCAAGGTTATGAACCTAGGTATCCATGAGTGTTTGCTCGGAATGGAGTGGCTTAAACCTAATGATACCCACATTCACTATGGAAAGGGCCAAGTTTCCATTCGAAACTCTGAAGGGGAATCGGTCACAACTCAAGGAGAGGCTGGGAAGCCAAAAATTCAACTGGCCAAAGCATCTCAGATAATAAAAGGAGTTAGAAAGGGGCTACCTCTCTATCTGATTAAGCTTAATAAGCTAGATTAGAATCACGAGTCTAGGGAAGAACCTTCATGGCTAAAGGAGTACGCAGACGTATTTCCTGAAGAGCTGATAGAACTTCCACCTCAAAGGGAAGTCGATCATGAAATCAAGCTGGCGCCAGGAGCTACACCAATCGCAAAGAGGCCATATAGAATGTCCATCCCGGAAGTGATTGGGCTGAAAGAGCAACTCAAGAAAGTGTTAGATCAAGGCTACATCTACCTAGTAGTTCACCATGGGGAGCTCTAGTGCTGTTCCAGAAGAAGAAGGATGGAACACTTCGGTTATGTATTGACCATAGAGGGTTGAATCAATAAACCATTAAGAACAAATATCCCATTCCAAGAATAGATGAACTTCTTGACCGTCTTCAAGGTGCAAAGATCTTCTCCAAGATTGATCTCAGATCTGGATATTATTAGATAAGGATCAAGGAAGAGGATATCCCAAAGATGGCATTCAGCACAAGATATGGACATTTTGAGTTCCTAGTCATGTCATTCGGGCTAACAAATGCTCTTGCCACCTTCAACAGGTTAATGCAGGATATCTTTAGGCCATATCTTGATGACTTCGTACTCGTCTTCTTCGACGATACCTTGGTCTACTCCAAACAGGAAGAAGATCATGAACCCTAGCTTTGCATCGTCCTTGAGACAATGAGGGTGCACAAGCTTTATGCCAAGAAGAAGAAGTGTGCATTTTTCAAGCGACAGATTGAATATCTGGGATTCATTATATGAGCGAAAGGAATTTCAGTGGATGCAGCCAAGGTTAGAGACGTTCTGGAGTGGTCAACACCAACAACTGTCAACGAAATACACAGTTTTCTTGGTATGACAAGATGGTACAGGGTCTCTATAAAAAATTATGCTTTGCTTGCAGCGCCTTTGACGGATCTACTGAAGAAGCAAACATCAATTGTATGGTCAACTACTGAACAATCTAGCTTTGATAAACTAAACCAAAGCTTGGTATCAGCACCTATCCTGAAACTTCCAGACCTTGGTAAGGAGTTTGAAGTGATAACTGATGCTAGCACACTTGCCTTAGGATGTGTGCTTATGCAATAAGGTCATCCTATAGCATACTCTTCGAGGAAACAGAAGAGCCATGAGAGAAATTATGCTACCCACGATCTGGAGTTGTTAGCTATCATCCATGCTCTCAAGCTTTGGAGACACTACTTGCTGGGTAACAAGTTTACCTTAGTGACAGATCATAAAAGTCTCAAATGGATTTTTACCCAGAATGAGCTCAACATGAGGCAACGTCAATGGATTGAAGTGCTGGAGGAGTATGATTTTGAAATCAAATATCAGCCTAAAAAGGAGAATGTAGTTGCCGATGCACTCAGTCGCAAGGCATTTATAAATTCTCTAATCCTGCAACGTCGATGGATTGAAGTGCTGGAGGAGTATGATTTTGAAATCAAATACCGGCCTAGAAAGGAGATTGTAGTTGCCAATGCACTCAGTCGTCGCAAGGCATTTCTAAATTCTCTGATCTTGCAAGATCCATCAATTGCAAGATCTCTAGCCACAAAGGTATCCATGCCAAACAACCCAATAATTGAGCTAGCTAGAGAAGAGGCATGCCATGATCCAACCTATGGGAAGATGCTAAGGGAGATCCCTATCAAGGATCAAGACCCGAAGTTACAGGCAAAGTATCAACAATTCTCTATCAATAGTGGACTTGTCTACTATAGAATGAGATTATGTATTCTGGCAAGCCAGTCACTCAAGCAGAAAATACTTTGGGAAGCCCATGACTCCCATCCTGGATATGCCAAGACCCTCAATGCAGTCAGAAAGAGCCATTATTGGGAGAGGCTTAAAGGTGGCATTCTCAAATATGTCATTGAGTGTTTGTCTTGTCAACGCATTAAGGCTGAACATGTCAAAATGCCAGGGAAATTGCAACCACTTGACATTCACCAAATGAAATGGGAATTCATTAGTATGGATTTTGTTGTTGGCTTGCCCCAAGTTTAGGGAGGTTACAACTCCATTATGGTTGTGGTTGATATGCTCACCAAGGTAGCACATCTTATCCCTATTAAGACAAACTATAAAGCCTCAAACATCGCAAGGTTATTTATCAAGGAGATATTCAAACTGCATGGGTTACCCAGAAGAATCATTAGTGATCGTGACTCTCTCTTCACATCACACTTCTGGAGGGCTATCTTTGAAGCCATTGGGACTCAATTCTGTTTCAGTACAGCCTACCATTCCCAAACCGATGGTCAAACAGAACAAGTCAACCAAGTCATTGAGGATATGCTAAGGGCACACTGTTGCAGTGAACCCAAAAAGTGGATTCAATATTTGCCACTGGTGGAGTTTGCTTACAATGCTTTTACTAACAAAGTATTCAGATGACCCCTTTTCAAGCATTGTATGGGCATGATTGTCGAAGTCCTTAAACTTTTTGGATACCTTGAGGGTTGAAGCCTCAAAGAAAATGCTAGAAGATATGGATGATCAAATCAAATCAATAAGAGAGGACATGCAAGTGGCCAAGGATAGACAAAAGGCTTACGCGGACCTAAAACGACAAGACAGATCCTTCGTTGAAGGAGATATGGTCTTCATTCGCGTATGCCCAAAGAAGAGTTCTCTATCCTTAGGTGAATACAAAAAGCTAAGTCCAAGGTATTGTGGACCTTACAAGATTGTGAAGTGCTTAGGGCCTAATGCTTACAGACTTCAACTCCCCAATAACCTAAAACTTCATAATGTTTTCCATATCAGTCTACTGAAGAAGTATGTACCTAACCCTAGTCATGTGCTTGATGATCAACAAGTTGTAATGCCTAGCCAAGGAGTCCTTGAGCTATGGCCTGACAGGATCTTAGACGTTAGGGAAATACATTTGAGATCCAGAACCTTCAGAGAATACCTCCTCCAGTGGAAAGATTATCCCGAAGAGGATGCCACTTGGATGGATGAAAGTACTCTCAACTAACAATACCCCTAGTTCTTCTCGAGATGAGGACATCTAGATTCCTCTAAGGGGGAGAGAATGTAATATTCCTGTATAAAATATTAAAGAATTTTGACCACTATACGCCCCGCGCAAAAGCAGTGCTAAGTCATCTCCCGCAATGGAATAATGTTAATGGCTAAGTCCTTACCCTGAACACATGATAATAAACTCCAACCGCGTTGTGCAAATAAGGCCAAGGCTAAAACCCACAAGCTGTACAAGAACACCCTTTATGGGAAAGGCAAATGGATAATGGTTAAAGTTATGTTTTATTATTAACCCCTCCCCTCAGCTGATGCATGGCAGGGGGAGAGGGAGTGTGAGAGGAGTGGTGTAAGTGGAGGAGTGCATGGGGGAGGGAGGAGGCACGAGAAGCCACGTGGGTGGCTATCCCCCCCCTTACACACTATATGAACCCCCTATGGCTTGAGGGGAGGGAAGAAAGGAAGGAATCAGACGCCGTGATGCAGCCCGCCATCGCCGCCCTACTACGCCACGTAGTCTGCCAGGCTGACGCCTTCATCGCCACAACCACCATCATCATCATTGTTATCATCGTCTCCATCATTATCCTCATCATGATCTCCTCCTCCATCATGTTTTTTCTTCCCCACGTTTCTATCAGAAGCAGAAGCTTGAGAAGCTTCTAAAACAAAGCTTCCATAAGGCCTGTACACAGGGCCTTCCCCGGGTTTCTTAAAACCACGACTTGGAAAGGAAATTCCTGTGCGAGGGGGAGTAGGCTGATTTTGAGGCTAATTTCCCAAAACCTGGAGAGAGTCCGTAGATCAGATAAAGGCAAGGACAAGATTGCAGAATCAAGAGTTACGTCATCGATGGCCCCCAAACCAAAGATGCAAGGTGCACACACGGGAGCCTCCAACCCAAGTCTACGCGTGGACATCGCTATGAGTCCTCATGCCCAGGTTCCAATTGTATCTCTTGCATGAAAGGAATGTGTTTAAGCATGATGGTTTTTACAAAACTATAAATGCACTCATCCATTCGTTTTACAAAGTTAGTGCATGCCGATTAATTGAAATTGCTTGCACTCCCTTCAACAAGGGTAGTTGCAATCCCCATGAATGTATAATGCATAAATTAGATGAGGGATCATGCTAAGAAGGATAGGGCTTGTCGCATGTTGCACTTATGATTTAAATCCATGAACGTGATTTGTATGAGGGTTAATCTTAGATGCCATTGAATATTGTCCAAAGAATTGCATTGCATGAAAAGGAAACCATGAACATACTTGTTGCATGTGAGGATGCTTACAATTTTAAGTCGGGTTGAGTGCCGCTGAACGGATTAAGTCAACAATAGTCTTATGACATTTGCCATGAATGAACTTCTTATCAAAGTTGTTTTAGAAAAAGATGCATTTCATATTAAATCATGAATTCAATGCATTGGACAAAGGGTTTATAGGAATAATTCTTGTTGAAACTCATCGTAGGTTTCTATACGAGTTTAAGTCCTAAACTTGTCAATCATTATGATTTAGGAAAGGAAAAGAAATGGTCCTTTTACATCTTTTAGTTGCATAAAAGGAAAAGTTTATGAATGGCATGCTTGAATGGAATGTTGTATCTTGAATTTATTTATGTACATGTCTTAGGAAAAGTATTTACATCTCTTTTAAGGAAAGAGCACCTCTAGTCACAAGACCATTAGATCGATTAGGTAATTCAGGTGTAACTCAAATGATGGTTACCTCAATGCGCTAGGAAGAGTTAAGTACACTAAAAATTCTACCTAGTATCGCACTTGGGATGCCAAGTCAAGACTTTTGAACCCAAAGGTCCTACCCACATTCACGCAATGTTAGGGTTAATTGGACGCCCATACAATAATAATCTAGGGTTTTTACCCTAGGGTAAATTGGCCTAATACTAGACTCCCGATTGAGTTTAGAAACCCTAGGGCCAAACGTTGTCGGCCTAGTAAGATTAGGGTTGGGTTGGGTCAAGAAGACATCCCAAACCCTGCATCTTGACCAAACATATTTCTTGACCAAGGAACGTTGTTTGATGGGAGAAATGATCCCACAAGTTAGGTGTGACACTTGTCTCGTACAACAAGTTGCAACGTCACATGGCTTTGTGTTTAAGTCACAAGATAGATTTGCCACTCTTTAGAACAAGGGTTGGCAGGTCCTAAGTACAAGTTTAATTTGCAAGAGGATAAGTAGAAATCCTGCTACATCACCCTTCTTTGGGATGATTTGCCAAGTTAGGGAAGTTATGTATTGCCTAGTAAGAAATTGACCAATCAAGTTAGGGTGACGAGGTTGCCCAGGATTTATTGTCTTAATTTGAGGAACCTAAGGTGTTGGTTAATTTGGGTTAATAAGGTATAAACCCTAACCCAAGGATAAAAGGGTAAACAAACAATGAAACCCTTGGGGATCTTACCAAGTCGAAATCGATCCCGGATCGAATGCTAGATGCATTCGAAAAGAAGGATTTACACATTCGCAGTTGGCCAAATAAACGACCACTAGATTGATTGTGTTTGTACAGCTAGGAGCAATGTTTGTACTTTTTGCTCAAGGAACTAAAGATGGAAAAATAATTAATGCTTCAGGTTGAAAGCATGGAGGGAGAGGCAGCATCAATTACCCCTGACTATCTGCTTGATCCTATCCAAGGAGGTTATTAGCTACGCCGTGTACGTGGATCGAACCCATCGTGAGAGGCCTCTCCGTGGGTGCTACTTGGAGCAGGAGGATGCTTGGGTGCCAAGGGGGACTTTGGCCTTAAATCCCTTGCCTTCGGGTCCTGCACAAGAGACCGATGTGACTCGGGATTAGATCTCGAGACCCGCATACTAGTCTATGGGTGGAAACTTGGATTAGCAATCCCTGAGGATTGCTGGAATTGCCTTCGAGCGGATTATGGAATTGCCTTTTGGGCAGATTATGGATTGCCTTTAGGCGGATTATGGATTAGCCTTCGGGTTGGATTATTATGATGTATTCAAAAAACTGATAAATAAGATCAATTGTTGAAAAGGAACTTGTTTGACATTGTTTTTCTATGTTAGTGCTTAAATTATGTGAAGGAACTGGTGAATAATTGGCTAATTAAGAAAGTTGTTTTTGCGTGTCAAATTAAATATGGTAGATAATTAGACAACTAAAGCAACCCTGAGGAAAGTGCGATAGATGTGGCCATGGGTCCGTCCTATGAATGGGTGGTCCTGGTTGACCGGGAAGTTTTCTCGAAGGAATTTGACAGCAGAGAATGATGACCTAGAATCTAGGATACTAGAGTCCCGATTTATACTATTATAGGGGAATGGAATGGGACTATGCCTTACAGAGACAGAGAGGTCGATCCTTGCATCCCTCTCATTTCCCATTCTCCTTGAACCAAGTGCAGCATGGATCCGCTTCGACCCTAACATTTCTGCGTAAAGTAGTTCACTTGGGGTTCGACGCTAGCTACCATTCTAGGAATTTGACCACTAGGAAAACCCTGATTCAGGTCGGTTCTAAGTGGGAATGGTCGGAATGCTTCCGCTTCGTGGCAGACTCGGGGAGAACTGGATCGCAAACCCCGTGACATTTCCTTGGAGTGCCGAGCGGCACTTTCTAGACTCTCTTCCTGATGGGTTGCTAAGATGTGTCCTATAGGTGAAGAGGTGGACACGTTACAGTTGGTATCAGAGCGAACCAATGAGGAACTAACATTTACAAGAAAACTTAATGAGAAGAAGTAGAGCAAATGTTTCTGTTAAGAACATTTCCTTACTTACTTATCGACGCTGGCTTGCAGAGTCGCGAAGCATGGAACAAATTCTTGGTGTTCCAGGTTATGTTTATGACTGTGATGCATGCTTCGGATTATCGATGGAGGATCCATATGATGAATATCCTAAACTGCATCTACAATCCTTCACCCCTGTATGTGGAATGGAGATGGACGGGTGATTCAGGAATCTATTACATAGTTGCCCACCGATTTGCGTACCTTCGAACCAACTTAAAGAGAATCAAGTGGTCGGAGGACTTAAAAGATCGTGAAGTTGTCCATCTTTGTTGAGGCTCACACAAACGCAACCCTACATGTGGGCGGTAAAAAGGTTAAGCAGAACAAGTATGTGTACGAGGAAGTGACTCGAGTAATCCCTACCGAACAGAATCAAGGTGTTGGGACGTTATGAGAAGAGCGGGTGTCAAAGGAAAGGATACCCTAAGCTTCCTATGACCTATCGATTCCTGAAAATCCATGACCCCAATCCATACTATTACTCAATTCCCGTAGCTCAATGTAACACAACCTTATTCTCCCCAAATTAATGTACTAGCTTGTTCCATTTTCCCAAGAATAATTGTACTCGAAAGGGCTATGCCCATATGAATGAAATAGACTTGTTATTAATGATTGTCTTGGCTGTAAGTATTGGTAAAGAAGTTAAGTGATTAGGTCACTTGGCTGAAAGCTGAACTAGGTATGTAATTTAATGAGAGAAACGTTTAGCAAGTTTTTAACGTAAAGAATTTCAATGCCCAAACACAACCTCAAGTGCAGATTCCTAGTCCAACCCCCACACCAAGTACAGCCGTGATTCAGGAGAAGAAGTTTCTTCTCAAGAAAATCAAGCCACCAAAATTTGATGGCAAAGGAAGGACCGTCCAAACTGATGTCGAGATCTGGATCGAATCCATGGAGGATTACTTCGAAGCAGTAGGTACTGCACCCGCTAACCAAGCGTTGCTCGCCAAGCTAAAGCTTACCGGCAAAGCGAGGCTTTGGTGGAAGCAATGATGCAGAGACCAAGGGATCTCAGAAGGGTCAGTAACTTTGGAGAAGCTAAAAAAAGCTGTGCGAGGAAGATATCTACCACTTTCCTAACGCTTGTAGAAGATGAACAAGTTCTATGAGCTGAAACCACTAGGTCTATCTCTTGATGCATACTATTCAAAGTTCGTCTCTCTTTTGAAGTATGCACCACAAATGGATATTACACAACAAGTGTCAAAGTTTTGTGCCAGATCAAACCCACTCGTAAAAACTTGCCTCGAGTTAATGCGCTCAACAGACCTTCAGGATGCGCTCATTTGAGCTGCATCCATAATACAAGAGGTGCAGACCAGGCCAAGAAATAACAAGACTTGGTCTCACAAGGATCAAAACAAAGGAGTGTATAGGTCCCAGGAGAAGAGAGTGCAAGGCCAAAATCAGGGACAAAGGAAGAGAGCTAGGGCAAACGCTGCCAACAATTTTGTTCCTACCCAAGGTAATGGCCGCAATCTCCCTTGCTTCCATTGCAATGAGCCTGGTCATTTCAAGAGGCAATGCCCCAAGCTTAACGCAGGACCATGTCAAGGACCATTCCAAGGAGCCGCCCATGGACAAGGAGCCACCGCTAGGGCTGGAGGAAGAACCGCAAATTATGCCAACAAGGAGTTGGGTGACGAAGAAGACCCAACCATGAAAGCTGACTTTGAGAGGACGACCATCCATGCCACTCTTACAAGAAAGGCCCGAATTGCCAATTCTCAGTGATTTAGATCGCTTGAGATTACCAAGGTAAAAGCTTTAAAACCTTGATTGATTATGGAAGTATACATTCCTTTATCCCACGAGCTTGTGCAAAAAGATTAGGAATAGCCACAAAAGATGTACCTACCTTGCTTGTGGAATTAGCAAATGGTCGTGAGGTTACCTGTACCAGGAAAACTGCTAAGGTGGAATTCCTTCCGAGAGGAAATTCGACTTTGATCAGATTCAAGGTTATGAACCTAGGTATCCATGAGTGTTTGCTCGGAATGGAGTGGCTCAAACCTAATGATGCCCACATTCACTATGGAAAGGGCCAAGTTTCCTTTTGAAACTCTAAAGGGGAATTGGTCACAACTCAAGGAGAGGCTGGGAAGCCAAAAATTCAACTGGCCAAAGCATCTCGGATAATAAAAGGAGTTAGAAAGGGGCTACCTCTCTATTTGATTAAGATTAATAAGCTAGATCAGAATCACGAGTCTAGGGAAGGACCTTCATGGCTAAAGGAGTACGCAGACGTATTTCCTTAAGAGCTGATAGAACTTCCGCCTCAAAGGGAAGTCGATCATGAAATCAAGCTAGCGCCAGGAGCTACACCAATCGCAAAGAGGCCATATAGAATGTCCATCTCGGAAGTGATTGAGCTGAAGGAGCAACTCAAGCAAGTGTTAGACCAAGGCTACATCCACCCTAGCAGTTCACCATGGGGAGCTCTAGTGCTGTTCTAGAAGAAGAAGGATGGAATGCTTCGGTTATGTATTGACTATACAGGGTTGAATTAATCAACCATTAAGAAAAAATATCCCATTCCAAGAATAGATGAACTTCTTGATCGTCTTCAAGGTGCAAAGATATTCTCCAAGATTGATCTCAGATCTGGATATTATTAGATAAGGATCAAGAAAGAGGATATCCCAAAGACGGCATTCAGCACAAGATATGGACATTTTGAGTTCCTAGTCATGTCATTCCGGCTGACAAATGCTCCTGCACCTTCAACAAGTTAATGGAGGATATCTTTAGGCCATTTCTTGATGACTTCATACTCGTCTTCTTCGAGGATACTTTAGTCTACTCCAAACATGAAGAAGATCATGAACCCCAGCTTCGCATCATCCTTGAGACAATGAGGGCGCACAAGCTTTATGCCAAGAAGAAGAAGTGTGCATTTTTCAAGTGACAAATTGAATATCTGGGATTCATCATATCAGTGGAAGGAATTTCAGTGGATAAACAGAGACGTTCTGGAGTGGCCAACACCAATAACTTTCAAAGAAATATGTAGTCTTCTTGGATTGAAAGGATGGTAGAGGGTCTTTATAAAAAATTATGCTTTGATTGCAACGCCTTTGATGGATCTACTGAAGAAGCAAACATCAACTGTATGGTCAACTGCTGAACAATCTAGCTTTGATAAACTAAACCAAAGCTTGGTATATCAGCACCTATCCTGAAACTTCTAGACCTTGGTAAGGAGTTTGAAGTGATAACTGATGCTAGTACACTTGCCTTAGGATGGGGTCATCCTGTAGCATACTCTTCAAGAAAATTGAAGAGCCATGAGAGAAATTATGCTACCCACGATCTGGAGTTGTTAGTTGTCATCCATGCTCTCAAGCTTTGGAGACACTACTTGCTGGTAACAAGTTTACCTTAGTGACAGATCATAAAAGTCTCAAATGGATTTTTACCCAGAATGAGCTCAACATGAGGCAACGTCGATGGATTGAAGTGCTGGAGGAGTATGATTTTGAAATCAAATACTAGCGTAGAAAGGAGAATGTAGTTGCCAATGCACTCAGTCGCAAGGCATTTCTAAATTCTCTGATCCTGCAACATCGATGGATTGAAGTGCTGGAGGAGTATGATTTTGAAATCAAATATGGGCTTGGAAAGGAGAATGTAGTTGCCGATGCACTCAGTCACAAGGCATTTCTAAATTCTCTAATCCTGCAAGATCCATCAACTGCAAGATCTCTAGCCACAAAGGTATCCATGCCAAACAGCCCAATAATTGAGCTAGCTAGAGAAGAGGCATGCCATGATCCAACCTATGAGAAGATGCTAAGGGAGATCCCTATCAAGGATTAAGACCTAAAGCTACAGGCAAAGTATCAAGAATTCTCTATCAATAGTGGACTTGTCTACTATAGAATGAGATCATGTATTCCGGCAAGCCAGTCACTCAAGCAGAAAATACTTTGGGAAGCCCATGACTCCCATCCTGGCTATGCCAAGACCCTCAATGCAGTTAAAAAGAGCTATTATTGGGAGAGGCTTAAAGGTGGCATTCTCAAATATGTTACTGAGTGTTTGTCTTGTCAACCATTAAGACTGAACATGTCAAAATGCCAGGGAAATTGCAACCACTCGACATTCCTCAAATGAAATGGGAATTCATTAGTATGGATTTTGTTGTTGGCCTGCCCCAAGTTTAGGGAGATTACAACTCAATTATGGTTGTGGTTGATATGCTCACCAAGGTAGCACATCTTATCCCTATTAAGACAAACTATAAAGCCTCAGACATCGCAAGGTTATTTATCAAGGAGATATTCAAACTGCATGGGTTACCCAGAAGAATCATTAGTGATCGTGACTCTCTCTTTACATCACACTTCTTGAGGGCTATCTTTGAAGCCATTGGGACTCAACTTTGTTTCAATACAACCTACCATCCCCAAATCGATGGTCAAACAGAGCAAGAACCAAGTCATTGAGGATATGCTAAGAGCACACTATTGCTGTGAACCCAAAAAGTGGATTCAATATTTGCCATTGGTGGAGTTTGCCTACAATGCTTTTTACCAACAAAGTATTTAGATGACCCCTTTTCAAGCATTGTATGGGCACGATTATCGAAGTCCTTTAAACTTTTTGGATCCGACCTTGAGGGTTGAGCCTCATAGCAAATGCTGGAAGATATGGATGATCAAATCAAATCAATAAGAGAGGACATCCAAGCGGCCAAGGACACAAAAGGCTTACGCGGACCTAAAACAACAAGATAGATCCTTCGTTGAAGGAGATATGGTCTTCATTCGCGTACGCCCAAAGAAGAGTTCCCTATCCTTAGGTGAATACAAAAAGCTAAGTCCAAGGTATTGTGGACCTTACAAGATTGTGAAGTGCTTAGGGCCTAATGATTACAAACTTCAACTCCCCGAGAACCTAAAAGTTCATAATGTATTCCATATCAGTCTACTGAAGAAGTATGTACCTAACCCTAGTCATGTGCTTGATGATCAACAAGTTGTAATGCCTAGCCAACAAGTCCTTGAGCTATAGCCTGACAGGATCTTAGATGTTAGGGAAAGACATTTGAGATCCAGAACCTTGAGAGAATACCTCGTCCAGTGGAAAGATTATCTCGAAGAGGATGCCACTTGGATGGATGAAAGTACTCTCAACCAACAATACCCCTAGTTCTTCTCGAGATGAGGACATCTCGATTCCTCTAAGGGGGAGAGAATGTAATATTCCTACATGAAATATTAAAGAATTTTGACCACTACACGCCCCACGTAAAAGCAGTGCTAAGTCATCTCCCGCAATGGAATAATGTTAGTGGCTAAGTCCTTACCCCGCGCATGCGATAATAAACCCCAACTGTGTTGTGCAAATAAGGCCGAGGCTAAAACCTGCAAGCCACACGAGAACACCCTTTACGGGAAAGGCAAATGGATAATGGCTAAAGTTACGGAAATTTTTTTAATTATTAAACCCTCCCCTCAACCAATGCATGGTAGGAGGAGAGGGAGTGTGAGAGGAGTGGTGTAAGTGGAGGAGTGCATGGGGGAGGGAGGAGGCATGAGAAGCCATGTGGGTGGCTATCCCCCCCGCTTACACACTAAATTAACCCCTTGTGGCTTGAGGGGAGGGAAGAAAGGAAGGAATTGGATGCCGTGCTACAGCGCGCTATTGCCACCTTGCAGCGCCACGCAGTCTGCCAGGCTGCCGCCTTCATCGCCACAACCACCATCATCATCATTGTTATCATCATCTCCATCATTATCCTCATCATCATCTCCTCCTCCATCATGTTTTTTCTTCCCCACGCTTCTGTCAGAAGCAGAAGCTTGAGAAGCTTCTTTCGAAGCTTCTAGAATAAAGCTTCCATAAGCCCTGTACACACGGCCTTCCCCAGGTTTCTTAAAACCATGACTTGGAAAGGAAATTCCTTCGTGAGGGGGAGTACGCTGATTTTGAGGTTGATTTCCCAAAGCTTGGAGAGAGTTCGTAGATCAGATAAAGGCAAGGATGATTTTGTGGAATCAAGAGTCTACCTCATTGATGGCCCCCAAACCAAAGACGCAAGGTGCACACGTGGGAGCCTCCAACCCAAGTCTATGCGTGGACATCTCTACGAGTCCTCATGCCCAGGTAATGCGTTTAAGCACGATGGTTTTTAGAAAAAGTTAAATGCACACATCCATTCGTTTTTCAAAGTTAATGCATGCCGATTAGTTGAAATTGCTTGCACTCCCTTCAACAAGGGTAGTTGCAATCCACGTGAATGTATAATGCATAAATTAGATGAGGCATCATGCTAAGAAGGATAGGGCTTGTCACATGTTGCACTTATGATTTAAATCCATGAACGTGATTCGTATAAGGGTTAATCTTAGACGCCATTGAATATTGTCCAAAGAATTGCATTGCATGAAAAGGAAACCATGAACATACTTGTTGCATGCAAGGATGCTTGCAATTTTAAGTCGGGTTGAGTGCCGCTGAACAGATTAAATCAACAATAGTCTTAAGACATTCGTCATGCATGAACTTCTTATCAAAGTTGTTTTAGAAAAAGATGCATTTCATATTAAATCATGAATTCAATGCATTGGACAAAGGTTTTATAGGAATAATTCTTGTTGAAACTCATCTTAGGTTTCTATACGAGTTTAAGTCCTAAACTTGTCAATCATTATGATTTAGGTAAGGAAAAGAAATGGTCCTTGTACATCTTTTAGTTGCATAAAAGGAAAATTTTATGAATGGCATGCTTGCATGGAATGTTGTATCTTGAATTTATTTATGTACATCTCTTAGGAAAAGTATTTACATCTCTTCTAAGGAAAGATCACCTCTAGTCGCAAGACCATTAGATCAATTAGGTAATTCACTTGCAGTGGTGTAACTCAAACGATGGTTACCTCAATGCGCTAGGAAGAGTTAAGTACACTAAAAATTCTGCCTAGTATCGCACTTGGGACGCCAAGTCAAGACTTTCGAACCCAAAGGTCCTGCCCACATTCATGCAATGTCAGGGTTAATTGGACGCCCATACAATAATGATCTAGGGTTTTTACCCTAGGGAAAATTGGCCTAATACTAGACTCCCGATTGAGTTTAGAAACCCTAGGGCCAGATGTTGTGGGCCTAGTAAGATTATGGTTGGGTTGGGTCAAGAGGACATCCCAAACCCTACATCTTGACCAAACATATTTCTTGACCAAGGAACGTCGTTTGATGGGAGAAATGATCTCACAAGTTAGGTGCGACACTTGTCTCATACAACAAGTTGCAACGTCGCATGGCTTTGTGTTTAAGTCACAAGATAGATTTGCCACTCTTTAGAACAAGGGTTGACAGGTCCTAAGTACAAGTTTAATTTGCAAGAGGATAAGTAGACATCCTACTACATCACCCTTCTTTGGGGTGATTTTCCAAGTTAGGGAAGTTATGTATTGCCTAGTAAGAAATTGACCAATTAAGTTAGGGCGACGAGGTTGCCCAGGATTTATTGTCTTAACTTGAGGAATCTAAGGCGTTGATTAATTTGGATTTATAGGGTATAAACCCTAACTCAAGGATAAAAGGGTAAACAAACAACGAAACCCTTGGGTTAACTTGAGGAATCTAAGGTGTTGGTTAATTTGGATTAATAGGGTATAAACCCTAACTCAAGGATAAAAGGGTAAACAAACAACGAAACCCTTGGGAATCTTGCCAAGTCGAAATCAATCCCGGATCGAATGCTCGATGCATTCGGAAAGAAGGATTTACACCTTAGCAGTTAGCCAAATAAATGACCATTGGATTGATTATGTTTGTATAGTTAGGAGCATCGTTTGTACTCTTTGCTCAAGGAACTAAAGATGGAAAAATAATTAATGCTTCAGGTTGAAAGCTGGAGGGAGAGGCAGCATTAGTTACCTGTGACTGTCTGCCTGACCCTATCCAAGGGGGTTGTTAGCCGTGCCGGGTTCGTGGATCGAACCCATCGCTCGCAAGAGGTCTCTTCGTGGCTGCTACTTGGAGCAGGAGGACACTTGGGTGCCAAGGGGGGATCTGGCCATAAATCCCTTGCCTCTGGGTCTTGCACAAGAGGCTGGTGTGACTCGGGATTGGATCTCGAGGCCCGCATACTAGTCTACGGGTGGAAATTTGGATTAGCAATCACTGAGGATTGCTGGAATTGCTTTCAAGCGGATTATGGAATTGCCTTCAGGCAGATTATGGATTGCCTTCGGGTGGATTTTGAATTAGCCTTTGGGCTGGATTATTATGATGTATTCCAAAAACTGTTAAATAAGATTAATTGTTGAAAAAGAACTTGTTCGACATTGTTTTTCTATGTCAGTGCTTAAATTACGTGAAGGAACCGGTGAATAATTGGCTAATTAAGGAAGCTGTTCTTACGTGTCAAATTAAATGTGGTAGGTTATTAGACAACTAAAGCAACCCTGAGGAAAGTGCGGTGGATGTGGCCATGGGTCCGTCCTATGGATGGGTGGTCCCGGTTTGCTGGGAAGTTTTCTCGAAGGAATTTGACAGCAAGGAAGGATGACCTAGAATCTAGGATACTAGAGTTCCGATTTATGCAGTTTTAGGGGAATGGAATGGGAAGAGAGGTCGATCCTTGCATCCCTCTCGTTTCCCATTCTCCTTGAACCAAGTGCAGCATGGATCCGCTTCGACCCTTAGCATATTGATGCCCCCAACCACTACTGTCCAGGGCCCCAATCTTGGCTCAATCTTGGTTTTGCAAGATTGGAAAAAACCTTATCATGTCTTTGTGGATCCCTCAAATATTGCAATAAGTAGTGTAATTATACAACACGATACCAATGGTAGGTTTTGGCCTATTTTCTATGCTAGGAGATGGCTCTCTGCTTTATTGTCGAGAAAAAATATTATGTAATAGAAAGGAAATGCCTTGGAGTGATCTATTTCATAAATAAATTTTGCTATTATCTACTTGACCATTCCTTTTTCTTTCATGTGAATCATGTTATTCTAGTTTACTTGGTCAAGCAACATAATATCATCAGAAGACTTTCTCAATTGATCAATCTTGCTCCAAGAATTTGATTTCAAGGTGGTGAATAAACTTGGAGCACAGCATGTGATTTTAGACTTCCTTTCTTGGCTTGATTTTGAAGAAGTTGCCCTCATAATAGATGATGACTTACTAGACGCCCATTCATGCAATAGTTGACAATCCAAAACCTAACCCACCCAATCCTCCCTAGATGTGGTATGAGGAACTGTTGGTCTTCCTTGACTCAAGACTGTCTAGGACCATATTCCAATGGAAGAGTATAAACAACTGGCTCTTTGAAGTTGGCATTTTGAATCCGTCAGATACCTTGGATATATTTAGAGAAATTTTTCCTAAGTCAAATGATTGATTGATTAGCAACAGTGAAGGAAAAATATTAGTTTCTATTCATGTAGGCAAGAAGCTTGAATATCTTTAAATTATTATGCATTTAGGAGCGATTTGCAACTTACAGTGACCTTAGGATATGGAAAATAATTAGAAACTACTCATGATTATCCCTTAAAGGATGGAACTACTAGAAGTAAACATAGATGTCCTTCTCATGAATGCTAAAGTATTGCATGCTAGCATGTTATATCATCCAAGAGAAAAGCTTATGACCTTTGAAAAGGACCAAGAGGGTTGAGGAGTATTGCACCCTAAACACTAGGAAAACTATCGTGTAACATTTTATATGATTGTACTTCAAGAGAAATAAGTCATGGATTGTACCTTCTCTTGTGAAATATTTAAAGGAAAATGTTTTTGTTTTGATGAAATCTTTTAAGATATGAATGTTGCTTGGAAAATGATGATTTCATAGTTGAGATTAGGCTAATTTCCTTGTTTGTGGGTTTTTGAAAGAGATATTGTGCCCACTTGGGAAGATTCTTTGGATACACCCTAGGTCTCTCCCAATACTAGTGGTCGAGAGCCCTTCACCAAGGGGTTGGATTTTTCTGTAACAACGAGTGATAGGACCATCACTTATGCTAGATGTCTCTTAGTAGGAAAGACATTAGGCTAGGAGGTGACAAGGATGCTAAGGGAGCTTTGGCTCTGAATTCCTTGGGTATCGGGGAGGATTGGCCTAACCCTTGTAAGATCAAGATGGTCTTTTCAGAAGGCCTTGATGCTAGATAAGGGTGGATTAGTGGATTGTGCCCATGCACATCCAAGTACTTTGGATACGAGTCCCAATGTAAGGGATAGAATGATGGCATGGCATTCTGCCTTGGAGAAGGTGCAAATAAATATACTACTTGCAATTGTTTCTTTAAAGATGTTTTCAAATTGTATTTGTGTTCATGAATAATTACTTGAAGGAATATCGTTTAAAAAGAATAACTAAGGAAGTTGGTTGCTATATGTCAAATTAAAGTATGCTAAGAATAGTTAGAAAAATAAAGAAAACCCTAGAGGGAAGTGGGTGGCTAGATCCTCGATAGGTTTTGCCAAAGGCATGGTAGTCTTAGTTTGCAAAGAGACTTCCATCACAATTCGAGTGTTAGGTTAGGCAAATCTAGGAAGAGTTGAATGTTAACTATCATAATAAACCAAAATTTGTACCCTTTTGTTTAGGGAAATTAGCTTAATTGGGGTTGGAGTATAAAAGGCAAGAGTGTGCCATTGTATATTTTGGATATTTGAAAATTTCTACATTTTCCTAGATGAGTTGCAGAAGAAACTGGATCCAAAGGCTGAAAAGCGTGTCTTTATTGGATACTCTTTAGAGCAGAAAGGGTATCGCTGTTATAACCCTGTCACATGTAAGTTCAGAGTGAGCAGGGATGTCATCTTTGATGAAATGAGCAGTTGGTATGCATCTAGTGGTGATGCATTGGATGATGATGATGATCATGACACTCATGTGCAGGCTGAAAAGCAAGAATCACGAACTCTTAGTGGACCAGAGACATCATCTGGTAGTCCTTGGTCTGGGAGACTAAGGAGTACCTCTACATCTTCAGGTGCATCTAGTAGCACTACAAGTAAAGACAAAGGAAAGAATAAAGTGTCAGAAGGCATTGATGCAGTTCTTGATGGAGACTCCAGTGGCTCAAAGAGCTTGGATGATGAGCTTGGCATTCCTTCAGTGAGGATTCCAGGTGTGCAGAGAGCACGCGTCAATGCAAAGACTCCATTCAGTGATCTAGTGGTACGCAGCTCTAGCAGGGTGAGATACCCTGTTAAAAGATTTGGTTTTGAAGGTTATACAGCTCACCATTATGCTTATATGGTGAAACTAGTTGAGGATGTTGAGCCCACATGTTTTGAGGAGGCTGTTGGTCATACTCATTGGGATGCAGCAATGGATGAGGAGATGGCTGCATTAGAGACCAATAAGACTTGGGATCTAGTATCATTGCCAAAGGGCAAGAAAGCTATTGGATGTAAGTGGGTTTATAAGATTAAGCACAATGCAGATGGTTCTATTAGTAGGTACAAAGCTAGGCTGGTTGCAAAAGGCTATGCGCAGACATATGGCATAGATTATGATGAAACCTTCAGTCCAAATGCTAGGCTGGCAACTATAAGATGTGTGATTGCTTTGGCAGCAGCCAAAGGTTGGAGGTTGCAGCAAATGGATGTGAAGAATGCCTTCTTGCATGGTGATTTGCAAGAAGAAGTGTATATGGATCAGCCAACAGGTTATGAAGATTTAGAACATCCCACGTATGTGTGCAGGTTGAAGAAGGCGCTATATGGGCTCAAGCAAGCACCTAGAGCATGGTCTGACAAGATCAGAGAGTATCTTGTAAATATTGGTTTTTATGTTTCTGATGCTGATCACTCACTTTATGTGAGAAAGGGAGATGCAGGTTTGGTCATCATAGTCATCTATGTGGATGACTTGATTATTACAGGTGATAGTGATAGTGGGATTACTGAAGTCAAGGACTTCTTGAAGAAGAAGTTTGAGATGAAGGATTTAGGTGAGCTAAGATACTTCCTTGGCATTGAGGTGATCAGATGTGATGATGGTATATGGCTGTCCCAAAGACAGTATGGCTTGGATATGTTGTCCAAGTATGGTATGACACCATGCAAACCACTTTCAATTCCATTGGAGCAGAATGTAAAGTTGAGTGCTGATGTTGGGGATGAGATAGAAGACCCTATTATGTTCAGGAGGATAGTGGGGAGTTTGATCTACATGACCATTACAAGGCCAGACTTGAGCTACGCTGTTGGTCTTGTGAGTCAGTTTATGCAAGTACCTAGAAAGCCACACTTGGATGCAGTCAGACGCGTATTGAGATATGTGAAGTCCACATTACATTATGGACTTTTCTAGGAGGCAGGTACAGATATACAGGTGTTTGGATACACAGATGCAGATTGGGTTGGTAGTATGTGTTAGATATGATCAATGCCCCACCCTCATTAGGTGCTACCAATGATCCATGGTGCTCAAAGTTGTAAGGCCCCCATTATGAGGAGAAGCCAAATGTGAGCCCGGACATTGGTTGAGTCCTGACTTGTATATCAGATGAGCTCTATGTGACCGGATGGCAAAAAGATGACTGTTGTGGGTCTAATCTTTGGGTTAGACAGAGTGGTTAATAAGCTGGTAGCAACTGAGGCGCATTGCATCGAGTTGCGGAGTTAAAAGGGGGCCGTATTGTGGGGTCCGGGGGCCCGATGGTAAAGGGAATATTCCTTGGAATATTCCCTGGCTGACTAGTGGAGGCTCATATGGTAGGTCGGCCGACCTAACGACCTTCGCGGGCTATAAAAGCTAAACCCCTTCGCAGCCATCTTTCACTCATCTTTCACCCAGTCAGAGTTGTTGTTCTAGCTAGCCTTAAGCTCTTCACCTATCTTCTGTCTAGATCGCCATCTAAGCTCCACACAGTGGAAGTGCACGGGTGGACAGAGCCATCTTTGTATCAGTTGTTTGGAGTTAAAGAATTTACTGATTCTCCTCTTATCTGTTGTGTAATCTCTATCTCTTTCTCAGATTTTGTTCGCTACGCCGTGTAATATTCTACATGGTATCAGAGCCCAGGGGGCTCTAGAGATCGAAGAGTGTGCAAGAGGCAAAGGCTTCAACAGCAAAGAGAAACTATGTCGACTTCCGGAAGCGGTTCTGGCGCATCAGGAAGTGGTGCAGGAGGTGGTGTTGCTATACCGGCTATTCAAACACTGAGGATTCATCCACCAACCTTTAGCGAAGGCAAGTTAGATGGTACAAACTACACCTTGTGGAAGTTCAAAATTACAATTATCCTTGATTCTTATGAGCTTCTGGAGACTGTGCTGGGGACTGACGCAGAATCACAGCCTACCCCCAACCCATCAAATCCTAGTGTGATGATTCCTTCGAATGCAGATCTTCTACGAGCTTGGAAATGAAGGAATGCAGATGCATTGTGTGCCTTAGTTACAAGCTATTCTGACAGTGTTCTGACTTTGATTCAGCATACAACGAAAGCATCAGAGGCTGGGAATTTACTAAGGAGTCAGTATGAAACACGAAACCATGTCTTGCCAAGAGACAAAGGTTTTGACAAAACTGACATTCAAAATGACAAGCATGGCTAGGTACCAAGATAGTCTTACTCTAGCCACCTACAACATCGAAGCAATTAGCAGGGACATTAAGCAAGGGTTGTTTTGGAAATGGGCTCTTGAGAAGAACTCAATTTATGTTTATTTGATGATTGTTGTAATCAAGTGCTTAATCAAGGAATTACCACACTTTCCAAGAAGGAAGGCTAGTTTAAACAATGCATTGATAATGAATACCTTAAGATACAAGATAGTCTAAAAACTATTAGAAAGATATTCATCCCCTTGTTGGTGCAGGCATAAATGCAAAAGCCATTTGGTTCTCAACCATGGTAATAAAAGTCTTGAAGCAAGAGAAGACTTTAGACTTTGACTTCAGCCAGCGGAGAAGTTTGTTGAAGGAGAGACAGTTGAAGCATTCATCACTCGGATTAAGAATCTGCACGACCAGATGGCTGGCGCTGGGATACAAAAGACTAGCGAAGAGCTAGCTCGGAGGTGTCTTCGGATTTTTCCACAAAAGTTTGATGGACTAGTAATTGCCCTTAATACTCAGGTGAGACCTCAAGCTTTGACTTTTGAGGAGTTTTGTGCATTATTAATGGAGGAGGAGTTGAGGCTGAAAGCCCGAGAAGGAAGCAACAATGGAGATGCTACATTCTCTACCAATGCAAAAGGAAAAGGTGGTTCCTTCACCAAAAATGATGGTGACAAAAAGAAGAAGGGCGAAAAGAAGAAGTTTCAAAGAGAGTGCTTCTACTGCAAGAAGAAAGGACATGCAATTGTAGATTGTCGTGTCAAGAAGGCAGATGAAAAGAATGATACCCTTAAAAGTAAAGGGAAAGAGACAGCCAATACGGCTAAAGCAGAGCTGGAATTATTCATGGCGACCATTGAGGAAGTGTGCTCCTTAGTGCAAGAAGAATCGACCACTGACTCATGGGTGTTGGATAGTGGGGCCTCCCGTCACATGAACAACAAGAAAGGTCTATACAGTTCTATCCAGCCTCTACAAGAATCCATCACTATGACGATTGGAAATGATGCTAGATGCCCTGTTGCGGGCACAGGTACTATTTCTTTTGTTGCTGCAAATGGTGAAGTCAAAAAGCTTTCAAATGTGTTGTATGTTCCCGAAATCAGGAGAAATCTATTATCAGTGAGGTTCAAGAAGATAGGTGCAGAAATTATTGATAGTGCTGGCACAATTGTTGGCAAAGGAGAAAGAAGGAACAACCTATATGAGCTAAGTGCTCTTATAGCCACCGCTGGAGTGGGCACAAGTAAGCTTTGGCATGAAAGGTTTGGACACATCAGATTTACATTATTGAAGGAGATGCAAAAGCAAGGTATGGTTGCTCACCTACCTACAATAACTGAATTGAAGGAACCATGTGAAGCTTGTATGATGGGTAAGCAATAGAGAAATGCATTTCCACAAGAAAGCAAGAATAGAGCACAGGCTCCTCTAGAGTTGGTGCATGTTGACTTGTGTGGTAAGATGCCTACACAAGCCTTGGGGGGATCTTCTTATTTTATGTTGATTGTCGACGACTACAGTAGGAAGATGTGGGTGTACTTCCTTCGTGATAAGGCTCAAGCTTTTGGTAAGTTTAAAGAATGGCTAATACTTGTTGAGAATGAAACAGGGAAAAGTGTGAAGAAATTTAGAACAGATGGTGGTGGTGAGTTCAACTCAAAGGAGTTTGAAGGCTTTTGCAAGAGCAAAGGGATAAAGCGTCAATTGATGACGCCTCACACACCTTAGCAGAATGGTGTTGTGGAACACAGGAATCGCACCATTGTGGAGATGGCAAGATGCATGCTAAAGGGCAAGGGATTGCCTAACCATTTTTGGGATGAAGCTGTTAATACGGCAGTCTACATTCTAAATCGGAGCTATACAAAGGCTCTCAAGGAAAAAACATCTCATGAGGCTTACACTGGTAAGAAACCGTCTATCTCACATTTCAGAATTTTTGGATGTGAATGTTATGCACATGTTCTGAGAAGAGCAACAAGTTACAACCAAAAAGCAAAAAATGTATCTTCTTGGGTTATACTGATGAGCAGAAGGCTTACAAGTTATATGACCAAGAGGCAAAGAAGATCATCGCGAGTCGTGATGTGGTGTTCAAGGAGGAGCCGCATACAGTGGAGGAGGAGAAGGCAAGTTCTTCCACTTTATCATCAAGCAAAGAAGTAGTCCACTATGAACCTGTCCCGAGAGCTATCCCTATCCTTAAGGAGGAGGAAGCATCATCTTCAGATGATGAGGAAAAAGTTCACCAACCTAACATCACCCCACCGGAAAGGCCATTGCCGCGCTGGGTGAAGCAGCTCTTGTCAAGTTTGTGGGAGAGAAGGAAGGAGTCTCACTTGAAGCTTTCTTGCTTGCACAATGGGGGAATACACACAAGGGTGGAGGCTGAAAACAGTTTTCCTCTTCTTAGTTGTGTAAGCCAAAAGAACTCACTTACAAAGAAATAGAAGAACCCTATATATGGGTCTCAAACCAAACTCAACTAACTAAGGTGGCATACTAACTGAGCCACAAACTAGAGTAGATAAGGATAGCTATCATGTAGCTATTATTCATGGGCGGTGTACCAACCGCGTCTGCAACTGACAAGTCGGTGACATAAATACACAACGGTCACCCTGGCGTATCACGAGTGGAGCTCGATATCTCAACAGCTCTATGACCACAATAATCCTATGCCTGCATCTGTTGAGGAGAAGGCAGACGGACCAAGGAGGTCTCAGAGAATAGAGGAGCAAAGGAGGGCTTCTGCTCACATAGTCAATATGGCCTTGATGGTCGAAATTATGAGAGAAGTAAAGGAGCCAACTGACTTAGAATAAGCACTTGCAGATCCATCATGGAAGGCTGCTATGCAGGGGAGTATGACAGCATAATGAAGAATGACACTTGGGAGCTAGTGGATTGACCAGCAAAGCGGAAGGTTATTGGCACCAAGTGGATTTGAAAGGTAAAGTACAAGGCTGATGGTACCTTAGAAAAGTACAAAGCTAGACTGGTTGCCCAAGGATTTTCACAAGTTGAAGGGTTTGAATTTCAAGAGTCATTTGCCCCAACTGCCAAAATGACCACTATTCGCACGGTACTAGCAGTGGCTGCCCACAAGAAGTGGCCAGTGTACCAAATGGATGTTAAGTCAACGTTCTTAAATGGTGACCTCAAGGAGGAGGTGTACGTGGCTCAGCCACCAGGGTTTGAGGCCCCCCATTCTGAGAACAAAGTGTGTAAGTTGAAGAAGGCATTGTATGGGCTGAAACAAGCCCCCAGAGCATGGTACCAGCGGATAGATAGGTTCTTTTTAAACCTAAACTTCAAAAGATGTGCCTCAGATGCTAACTTGTATGTTTACAGGGATGGTAAAAAGTCTATAGTGATTGTCCTATATGTGGACGACCTTCTTATTATAGGTGATTATGAAGATATGATCAACCAAACTCGAAAGGCTTTGAGTTCTGAGTTTGAAATGACAGACTTAGGCTTGCTACACTATTATTTGGGGATTGAAGTCTGGCAAGAGCCAGGAAAGATCTTCATCTCTCAGAAGAAGTATGCATGGGAGATCTTGAAGGCATTTGGCATGACCGAGTGCAAGGAGATAGCTACACCTATGGAGGCGAATGCAAAGTTATCCATCAAGGATACATCAGCACTAGCAGACATTGGGAGGTATAGGAGGTTGGTCGGCAATCTGATCTACTTGTGTAACACCAGACCAGATATCACTTTTGCTGTTGGTGTTTTGAGCAGGTTCTCAAACAAACCTCATGAGAGTCATTGGAAGGCTGGGATGCAGGTGCTTAGATACTTGAAGGAAACTCTTGACTATGGTATCACATACAATTTCGGAACTTCTCTTGTGGGGAATTGTGACTCAGATTGGGCAGGAGACATTGATTCCAGGAAGTCAGTTTCTGGTTATTGTTTCTCTTTGGGTTCAGGAATTTTCTCTTGGATTAGTAAGAAGCAACCAATAGTGGCATTGTCTTCTACCGAAGTAGAGTACAAGGTAGCTTGTTTTGCTGCATGTGAAGCCGTATAGTTGAGAAGGATTCTATGGCATATGGGAGTGCAGGATGAAGAACCAACTGTGCTGAGATGTGACAATAAGAGTTGCATTGCCATTGCCAAAAATCCAGTGTTTCATGCACGCACCAAACATATAGAGATCCAGTATCACTATCTGCATGATTTGATGGAGGATGGGATAGTGGAACTAGTCTACTGTCCAACAGAGGCGAATTGAGTAGATATCTTCACCAAAGCACTTACGAAGGATCTGCTTCAAGTTCATCTTCAGAGACTCGGCATTGGGCCGAGGAGATAGTTCACCTATGGGTGGACATTGAGGGGGGGGTGTTAGATATGATTAATGCCCCACCCTCATTAGGTGCTACCAATGATCCATGGTGCTCAAAGTTGTAGGGCCCCCATTATGAGGAGAAGCAAAATGTGAGCCCGAACATTGGTTGAGTCCTGACTTGTATATCAGATGAGGTCTATGTGACTGGATGGCAAAAAGGTGACTGTTGTGGGTCTAATCTTTGGGTTAGACGGAGTGGTTAAGCTGGTAGCAACTCGAGGCGCATTGCATCGAGTTGTGGTGTAAGGGAGTTAAAAGAGGCCCCTATTGTGGGGTCCGGGGGTCGCGGAATATTCCCTAGAATATTCCCTGGCCGACTAGTGGAGGCTCATATGGTAGGTCCGTCCGACCTAACGACCTTCGTGGGCTATAAAAGCTAAACCCCTTCGCAGCCGTCTTTCACTCATCTTTCACCCAGTCAGAGTTGTTGTTCCAGCTAGCCTTAAGCTCTTCACCTATCTTCTGTCTAGATCGCCATCTAAGCTTCACACAGTGGAAGCACACGGGTGGACAGAGCCATCTTTGTATCAGTTGTTTGGAGTTAAAAAATTTACTGATTCTCCTCTTATCTGTTGTGTACTCTCTATCTCTTTCTCAGATTCTTTTCACTGCGCCGTGTAATATTTTACAGTATGTCTGATAGAAGATCTACCAGTGGATACATGTTCTCTCTTGGTAGTGCAGCAGTTGTTTGGAGCAACAAAAAGCAATCTACAGTTTCTTTGTCGAGTACAGAGACTGAGTATAGAGGTGCTGCTGTTGCAGCATGTGAGGTAGTATGGCTGCAAAAGTTATTGGCTGATTTGGATGTGCAGGTGGAAGGTCCAGTTGTCATTTATTGTGACAACATGAGTAGTATACAGTTGGCTAGGAACCGTGTTCCATGCCAGGACAAAACATATTGAGGTACACTACCACTTTGTGAGAGAGAAGGTACTAGCAGGTGAGATTGACTTGGTGTATGTCAGCACACAGGATCACATAGCTGACATCTTCACGAAGGCATTGGGTACAGAGAAGCTTCAAAAGTTTCGAAGCTTACTTGGAGTTGCAGAGATGTAGTTGAGCTTGAGGGGGAGTGTTGAGATGACAAGCTCAACACATGCAGACATTGATGATGGACCACGTGGTTAGATGGGTCCACATGTCTACACTTAGCATGTCAGTGGTCATTATGACCCTCACATGGCCATTGACTCATTACTTATTATATTCACGTTGTCACACCTATTTACAGCTGGCATAGTTATAGCACCAATCGACTAGTGTAGTCGGTTATGCATTGTTTGACTTAGTAGGCCACTTTCCTTTATGCTGTATCTTATCTCTACTTTGTGTACATTGTAAAGAGTGTGGAAGAAGAAGATGAAATCAGCAAGAAAACGTTTTGGCCTCCATCTCTCTTCTTGTCTCTTGAGTGAGCTTCTCCTTGTGCATTTTGTGTGTGTTCGGCGCAACATCTTGAGCAAGTCCCCCCACCACGCGATGAAATGTCGTAGATTTCGTGTAAGGGCTGCTGAACACGGAGTTCAAGTTGCAACAAGTGAAGAGACTAACAAGAAGAAATTGAATTTTTGATGCCAAAGTTCACTATATTCCTTGTCAAGTGAGTTACATGAGGTCCATGTTCAGAAAAATCTGTAGTATCTCATAAACTGTTATGCATTCAGGTGTTTGAAGACAGTTATGCCTTTGGTACATAGGCTTGAGGAAACTTGAAGAGTTTTGCTGGAATGAGTTCTGCTGGGCAGCAATTCTGAGCTTTTTCTTGATTTAAACATTGAGCAATCAACCCATAAATCAGCCTAACATTCAGCACCAGTTCAAGGCTGCTCTCAGCATTCAAATTTCAGCAAAGTTTATAATTCCAACTAGATCTTCTAATGGAAGAATCAGCCAACTCTGATATCTTTTGCGTGACCTTGAAATGCTGAAAGTGATACCTATAATCCTTAGCAACGATTTTGTTATTACCACATGCTCATGGGATGACACATGCTTTATGAACTGTAAATGCAAAGTCACTGCCGTGTTTGAGAGCTCCTCAAAACCAACCAAAGTAAGCCAACGTCTGACACTCTTCCAAGATAGAGCATTCTCTGCAATTTGTAAAGCCTTTACAGCTAGATCAACAGAAATTCAGTGAGGATGATGACGACAACATGGGCACCCCGCAGTAAGGTGCTGATCATATTTGGAATATGCTGAAATTCATGACACTGCATCACAGTTCAGAAGCTGATCGAAAACACTGCGTGAATCTTCCAAAGCATAAGCAGATATGAGGCCATGATGGGCACCCAACAACCTACTTTCATAGTAGCACCATGCTTTGAAAAGAATAATACTGCGCTTAAATAAGTGATCTCTTTTGATCAAACAATCCACCTCTTCAAGAAAACAGAGGGTGCACATCCCACCAAGTTGATTGAATGAGACATCTACAACAATGTTCTCCACAAGGCACTTGACAATTTTCACCTCAGCATGTATATATTGCACCTCTCTAACACAAAATTCTGCATCTTCTCTTCTTTCTTCATCTTTGAGAATGGAGTGCACATCATTTGCCCAGTTATCTCTGAGGTGTTGATGTCTATTGAATGCAGTCAAGTCAATGTCCCCATCTGGAAGATATGTTTTTAGTGGCACCGAACCAAATGTAAAAACCTCACAATCAAAACATCTATGAATAAGCCTTTTCACATAATCAGCCATAGCTTTCCTCCATTTTTCAGAGTGCCCATTAGGATGAATTCGTGACAATAGCTCTGCAGTTCTCAAGGGTCGTCATATTGTGAAGAGCAAGACACTTTTGCTAAATATAGAGATGCATTCTCAATAAGGCCAGAAAGAAGCGGCACACCTTTGCTGAATTTTTCTGAGATGATCAACCACATTCAGATATTTTTCAGAAAAGCTTCGAGCCTGTGCATCCTCTACTTTGGGAAAGACGCCATATGCATGACTACATGCTTCCAGAAAGTCCTTGCTAAGAAGCAACTTGCGTCCATCTCTGAGAGGTGGTTCAGCAGACAAGTCTCAAGAGGTCCTCGTAAAGTAGTATGGAAGATATTAAATATGTACAGCACAAGAAATTGATCTAACTAAAGTCGGCACAAATTCTCTTGTATGTGGATTGAGAACAGTCCTCCATATCAAAAAGTTCTTTTGTCTACTTGATGGCTTTTTAGTCCCACATCCATGTCTGCAGAAGCCATGTTCTCCTCGAAAACATCAACCCTGACAACCTGCTTTCTTCTTTCTTTTTTCCTCCAAAAAATTCAGCAGCCAGCTCCCATATTAGAATTCCCAGTACCCCTGAAAGAGAGCACACCAGTTATAGTGGATTCCCCTCAAAACAGGGCAAGTCGCTATATCTCCTTTTTGCTTAACATCCCAAAATTCTGAACCAATATTTGATTGGGTTGCTTGTAACACAGAAGTGAACTCCTTGAGCTCACTCTCTGTTGACTGTGTGTGCCATGTGGAAAGTCCACATTTAATTTTGTCTTCAACACCATAACTAACTTTAAAAGGTGACCAGATCTTTTTGTTGAGGATTAATTCCTTTCTCAAGCCATGAACCTCATCTGTCAAATCTCTTACCAAGACATGTGGATATTGTTCTCGTGAACCTTCTTTTTAATTGGTAAATTCTGGAATTTGCTGGATTGACACGTTCTATGGGGATGCAGTCTTTGAGACAGCTGCGGAGATTCCTCCCATCAAAGGCAAAGGCATATGAACCCTTCTTCTCCATGGCATGTAGTGATAATGTATCTTCTTCAAAAATGATTTGTCCCGCATATTATGTCCACCTTGTTCTCATGTAACCTATATCTTCATAGCTTAAATGTCGGCTTCAACAAAGCTTCCTTTGATTCCACAATTCCCTGCACTTTTCTTAGAGATCATCATTGAAATTATCAGCTTGATAATGTCCTTTGGCATCAGTTTTTCATATTTTTCTAACACACACACACACCATGCATCCAAACAGAAACACACAGACATACTAGCGGAATATATACATTGGATGTGGGTACTGAAAGGACGGATTATCGTAATGCATTAATCACACACAATGAATCACACGCGGAAAAATAACACAAATGCACAACAAAAAAAATGGAGGTGTATACGGCTCGGATGCGCAGCAGCACGACATCCACCCCCTCTAAACCTGCGCATCCTCCGGATGAGCCAACTATCCAGGATCATTCAAGTCCACAAATAGGTCGAGTCCTTCATCAGTTTCTAGTAGACCTGTTTCTCCATCAGCTTCATCATCCATATTCTCTGCTTCTTCTGCTTGACTTTCTTCTACCTACTCTTCTTCTGCCAATGCTTCAAGTGAATATTCTTCATCTTCTCTTCTCTTGAAAATCTTGACTCGTTTTCTAGCATGGGCACCCTCAATACTGTTCCATCTAATTCAGCCAACTCATAGGTACCATTGTCAAAAACCTGTTTCACCTCATACGGTCCAAACCATCTTTGAACCATTTTTCTCATGCTACTATGCTGATTCTCTAGACTATTGTCATAGACTAGAACCCAATCTCCTTCTTTTATGGCTTTAGGCCTCAAGCGATGCCTCAAATCAAACCTGTCCTTGTTTTTGAGTCAGGCTGTCTTCAAACGATCAACTGCTAGCTGCACATCTTCTGTCCTTCTCTCTAGTTGACGAATCCGAAGAGCTAGAAGCTCCTCCCTTGATAAATTCTCATGCCATGGAAGAACACTCCACGTGAGAGCACATATTTCTGTAGGCATGACAGGTTTTTGCCCATACATCAACTCTGCAGGCATATATCCAGTAGTCACGCTATGTGTAGAGCGATCTGCCCACAATGCAAAAGGTAGTAATCTCGGCCAATCCCCAATCCAACCTCTACAAGATTTTGCCAATGCTTTAACTATCGGCGGATGTCCATTTTCGCTCTTCCCATTTCCCTCTGGATTATAGGCAGTAGTAAGAGCCAACTTAATCCCAAGCCGTGAGAAAAATTCTCTAGCTTCGTCTGTATCTAGCTCTCCACGATCAGCTGTAATCTTGCCTATACATCCATACCTGCAAAATATTTCTTCCAACAAGAATTTACATACTGTAGTGGTGGTCTTCGTCCACAAAGATCTGCCTTCAACATAGTTTGTAAGATCCTCCCTAGCCAAGACAAGATATCTCATCTGCCAAAGTCCCACTAGCAAAGTAACCAAGTCTACCACCCACTTATAATGCATACATAGTGGATAGGTCGGATGCAACTCATCACGATGCCGCACTAAAGAGTAAAGCTGACAGTCCTTGCAAGTCTCCACAAAGTGGGAAAAATCTTTATACATCCCTTTCCACCAGTATCTTTCTTTGATTTTCTCATAGGTAGCCCACACACCTCTATGACCAGCCCATGAACTCTCATGAAACTCTCACATAATCTGTATCTGCATCGCTACCTCACAAACTACTCTCAAGGGTAAGCCACCTCTCTTCTTTGGATGCTTCCAAAGAAAACCATCTTTCAAGAAATACCCATAAGCCTTCCTTCTGATTTTCTTGAATTCATCATCTGTCCAATCAGCTCTTCGAGTCAATGAACTTAGATACTGTCCAATTTGCAGCCACTCGTCAACATAAAGTTCTTCAATAAAGGCTTCAACAGTAGATACATGACAATCATGAACAAGGACAGAAGCTGCAAACTCTGTCTCATCATCTTCTGCAAGCATTGACTCCTCATCCTCATATCTCACTCTAGATAACATGTCAACAACTGGATTATCTTTCCCTGCTATGTGTCGAAATTCTGGATTCAATGATTTGATATAGGCAATCCACCAAAGCATCGCTATATCTGGAGTCGAGCAGCTAGTAATCATGCCAAGCAAAGGCAAACAATCTGTTTCCACAACAACTGAAGCTCCAATAAAATACCCTTTATCACACTTCAGTGCAGTGACTACTCTCCACAACTCTCTTTTAATCTGCGGATATCTCCTCTGTCGCTCATTAAGAACTTTAGCTCCAAAGCAGATTGCATATCTATTTCCATCAGCATCATCCTATCCCACTGCCCAACCTATGCCAATAGGGCTAGTATCAACTGTCAACATGATTGGCCGTCCACACTGATAATCTGCCTTGCGAAGAGCAGGAGCTGACTGCAACAGCTTCTTGAGTTTACGCATGGCTTTCGAATGCTTCTCATCCCAATGAAATTTATGCCCCTTTCGAAGCAGCTGATAGAGAACATCTGCTATGTGAGAAAAATGAGGAATCCAAATCATGTAAAATACATAAGCTCCCACAAATCTCCGCACCTCTGAAGTAGTCAAGCAATACTCTGCAATCCTGCTTATGGCATCCACCTTTGCAAGCTTCCTGCCATAATAACCAACCATATGCCCAACTATGATGACTTCATTAACACCAAAGACAGATTTCAGCCCTGAAAGAGTCAAGTTCACCTCCTCTAATCGTGTCAATATTTGCTCACAAGTAACTAAGTGTTCAGCCACAAACTGTCTACATCCTTGCAAATCAAGACTTTCATTCTTTTCTTCTTCTAGACAACCCTTAATAGGCACATCATCTAGGAAAGGCATGGTATACTGCGGAATATAGTCTCGTAGAACTCTATGCATAGCATTCATCATATGAGCAACTGAGTTGGTGGCACCTTGAGGCAAGGTACACATCCTCACAAGACCAATAGCTGTCCGCATAGTAGTAATATCCCTGCTTTCCAAGGCAAGCTGAAACTAATCATAACCTGAATACAAGTCACCTAGAGAATAGATGGCTCGTCCTGTAAAAGCCTCAGCAAATTCATCCACAACTGGACCTGTTCCCACATTCCTGATTGTCACTTTGTTCACGGGCTGCATATCCTGAATAAATCTCAAAGTACCATTCTTCTTTGGTACAGTAAACCACCTGTTAGAATAGGGCACAGAAGAGGGTTCCAAAATCCCCATCTTAATCTTCTCATTCAGCAACTCTATCAGCTTTGGCAAGTGTGCTTTAGGCACAGGTATAGGACGTATATTCCATGGTACATGAGGGACAGTGAAGATGACCATAGGCGCAACCAATTCAGGACTAATGCAGCTAATTTCATGAGGAAAGAAAGCAAATGCCTTACCATGACATCCAAGCATCTCTCTAAAACATTCTTTTTCCACTGGAAGCAAGAAATCATCATTTCCAATCTTCAATTCTACAAGAGTTTCAGCTGTAAATTTATATCCAATATTTGTAGGATCTCTCAACATAGGCTGCTTCATAGCTTTTTCTATCTGGTCATCACTATCAGGAGGAAGCGGCCCTGCAACCGGCTTAACCTTCTTATCAACTGTTTTATACTTCGTGTCAACCTTGGCATAAGTTAGGCACTCTTTTCTTTGCTGCAATTTCTGCAAATTTTCAGCAACTCTCAACTCTGTTGGCTGAAAGATTTCAGCCCTTTGCTCTATGGACTGCATGGGTGCAGCTTGAAGCTCTGTATGCTGAAATTTTTCAGCATTAAACTCTGTTGGCTGAATGAATTCAGCTCTCGGCTCTATGGACTGCATGGGTGCAGCCTCATACTCCATATGCTGAATTTTTCAAGCATTTAACTCTGTTGGCTGAAAGGTTTCAGCCCTCTACAACTCTGTAAGCTAATCAAGATCAGCCATAAATTCAGTTTGCTGAGTTTTCTTAGCCTCTAAATCTGTTTTTAGCATAAAATCAGAAATTTCCTGAAACATATCCAAGGTTTGCACATGTATGATCTTTGAACCCTTACATACATCAGTTTTCAGCATTGTTCCCATCTCAAACAATGTATCTGCATAAGACATCCCTTCATACAATCCATCTACATGCTCTTCTGCTTGCAAAATACCTGCAATCTTCAACTCTTTCTCCTTACGACCAATGTACTGCCTGGCAGCTCTAGGCAAATCTGAAATTTTCTGATAACTCACTGAACTATCTGAAGAAAAACCAACAAAATTAGTGGAGAAAGACTGGCTGCCAGGAGGCGAGATCTCCTCTTTTCTCCGCTCCGTACCACAAGCGTCTCGCAAGACAGCGGTACCTAATGAAAATCCAACTCCTTCGCAGGTAGTGGTGCCTCACGCAAGGAGTCCCTGTTTCTCGGATGATTTACCCCAACAGTCATAAACTGAACAGCTCGCATACCATCCTTACTGCGTATCCGTGCATAAGCTGAGCCGTCATCCATCACTTTCGTCTCCATTCTTGCTTCTGTAATGAAAGGCTGTCCAAGAATAATCGGATAAGAGCAAGAATCCTGAACAAAGCAATGATAATCTTCTTCAACATTACCAATAGAAATTTTGATGCTCGGACAAGCAGCATACATATCACTAGAAGTATTATTGGCAGCTCTCATGCACCAGCCATGTTCTACATCCATAGGCCACTTACCACTCTCATAAACACCTCGAGCAATAAGATTAATCTCGGAACCATGATCAACTAAAGCGACCAAAGGAATCTGTTTCTCTCCAATCCTTACCACCATCTTAGTGGTTGCTCTAGCCCAATGACTTCGTGAAAAATGGCTGCGAGGAATAAGAATAGGGGTATCATCATCTTCATACTGCATAGGTTGAACTATTTTCTCCAATTGCGGATTGACAGAAGCATTCTCAACCATCACTGCATCATCATGCTCTGCCCCAAGAGCTCCATGCCATAATCCCTATAAAGCAGGTCCTTCCATCGCATGTCGTTTCCTCCGCAAAAGATCCTGCATCTGATCCTGTATTTCTCTTCTAGCAATCCCAAGAGCTTCTCCAACAGTAAAAGTGACTTCACTATTCAAAATTCTTTCATGAAAAATCTTACTCATATCCGTCTGCATATCAAGGTCTGACAAGAGCTTGAATCCTGGCTCCTTTCTTGGTTGCCTCTTCTCTTTCATCTGCTTGTCTCCCATAGGTTGTTCAGAACCTGATTGAGCTGGAGAACTTGTCATAGGTGGAGCTGTAACAGGTGGTGAAACAAAGTCACCCCCTTTAGTCTTTTTGGAGGTGCTGAGACCCTCATCATCTCTTCCTCTCTTTTCCTCAACCATGGCATCTAAACCCTGTGTTTTCGCCATATAGGCAAAAATAGAATACCTGTCAACAGGAGAATCCCATCCCGTTTCTCCTCGGATGCTAGAGCCCACACAAGTCATAGTAGATGCCTGAACTTTCCCTCTTCTCGCTATCTCCAAGGCAGAGGACCATAAAGCAGAGTCTCCATCTGATTTCTACTCAAGCTGGACTCCATAAGCTGAAGCATCTCCTCTAACACTCACATAAGCTGATCGCGCAGCCATATCATCAACAAGCTTCTTCATGCCTCCTTTACCAAAGTTCGTGTCAAGAGGAGCACCAGTCTCTGTCAGCAATATCTTCCCATCTTGTCCCCATAACACTACATTCTTCTTACGCGCTTCCTGAAAAGCATCACAATCTCTGCAGTGTTGGTGCTCTGTACTATCGCACCAAATACATCGTCTCCCTTTTCTTTGGCCAGCTGGAAAAGCAGTGGCTGGAGCAGGTGCTACAGTAGGTACTGACATAAGTTGCTCTTTTAACTTACCAACTTCATCTTTGACTGCTTCAATCGTCAAATTTGCCAAGCCTTTAATAACATCATCTACAGATAAGGGCACTGGAGCAGCAGGAACTGGTGGATTTACAACAGAAGGAGTAGGCTTAGGCATAGAACTTGCAGCAGGGGTAGAAGAAGAAGTCTCCAAGGATTTTTCAGAAGCAGATCCTATATTACGATGCAATCATACTCTCCTGCGCTGCTTCTTAACAAGAGCATTCACAGCATCAATGACATGTCTCCGCTCGGTCTTTAAACCTGAATCGGTAGCTTGATCTTCCAAAAGATCATCCAACTTTTCCAGTAAATCAGCATCAGCAGCTTGTAAAAATAATTCCACTTTCTGCATCTCCAAAGCTTGCTGCTCAGTTCCATCCAACTGATCATAGCGGCTCTCAAACTCTCGCAGAAGGGCGGTAACTGAAAGTCCCTTATTAGGCATAGAAACCCATGCTAAGAAATTCCTGCGGTTCATAAGGCCTGTATCCTCCAGGAAATATTCATCTTTTAATGCCTCCTTAAACTCTGCCCATCCTGCATGTGTTTCTTGAATTTCTGAAATTCGGACTTCAAGAGCGCACACCACGATCCGCAAGAAATAGCGGCTCCAAACATCTTGAGAAACCCCAAAAAACTTCATCTTTTCTTCATACAAATGCAGGTAAGTTGACACTTGTTGACCGTTAAACTGCTTCATCTTTTGTTGGACAGCTTTGAAGGCATCCATGGCATCACTATCATGTTTCGCGTGAGCTTGCTGTTGCATATAGGTTGTAAATGACTGAAACAGGTTCTTCATGACATTGTCATCTGTCATCTCTTCTTGCGAGTCTCCCATCTTGCTGAAAATTGACGCAGCACTTTCACGTCGGGTTCACCATAAATGTTGTAGATTTCGTGTAAGGGCTGCTGAACACGAAGTTCAAGTTGCAACAAGTGAAGAGACTAACAAGAAGAAATCGAATTTTCGATGCCAAAGTTCACTATATTCCTTGTCAAGTGAGTTACATGAGGTCCATGTTCAGAAAAATTTGTAGTATCTCATAAACTGTTATGCATTCAGGTGTTTGAAGACAGTTATGCCTTTGGTACATAGGCTTGAGGAAACTTGAAGAGTTCTGCTGGAATGAGTTCTGCTGGGCAGCAATTCTGAGCTTTTTCTCGATTTAAACATTGAGCAATCAACCCATAAATCAGCCTAACATTCAGCACCAGTTCAAGGCTGCTCTCAGCATTCAAATTTCAACAAAGTTTATAATTCCAACTAGATCTTCTAATGGAAGAATCAGCCAACTCTGATATCTTTTGCGTGACCTTGAAATGCTGAAAGTGATACCTATAATCCTTAGCAACAATTCTATTATTACCACATGCTCATGGGATGACACATGCTTTATGAACTGTAAATGCAAAGTCACTGCCGTGTTTGAGAGCTCCTTAAAACCAACCAAAGTAAGCCAACGTCTGACACTCTTCCAAGATAGAGCATTCTCTGCAATTTGTAAAGTCTTTACAGCTAGATCAGCAGAAATTCAGTGAGGATGATGACGACAACATGGGCACCCCGCAGTAAGGTGCTGATCATATCTGGAATATGCTGAAATTCATGACACTGCATCACAGTTCAGAAGCTGATCGAAAACACTGCGTGAATCTTCCAAAGCATAAGCAGATATGAGGCCATGATGGGCACCCAACAACCTACTTTCATAGTAGCACCAGGCTTTGACAAGAATAATATTGCGCTTAAATAAGTGATCTCTTTTGATCAAACGATCCACCTCTTCAAGAAAACAGAGGGTGCACATCCCACCAAGTTGATTGAATGAGACATCTACAACAATGTTCTCCACAAGGCACTTGACAATTTTCACCTCAGCATGTATATATTGCACCTCTCTGACACAAAATTCTGCATCTTCTCTTCTTTCTTCATCTTTGAGAATGGAGTGCACATCATTTGCCCAGTTATCTCTGAGGTGTTGATGTCTATTGAATGCAGTCAAATCAATGTCCCCATCTGGAAGATATGTTTTTAGTGGCACCGAACCAAATGTAAAAACCTCACAATCAAAACATCTATGAATAAGCCTTTTCACATAATTAGCCACAGCTTTCCTCCATTTTTCAGAGTGCCCATTAGGATCAATTCGTGACAATAGCTCTGCAGTTCTCAAGGGTCGTCATATTGTGAAGAGCAAGACACTTTTGCTAAATATAGAGATGCATTCTCAATAAGGCCAGAAAGAAGCGGCACACCTTTGCTGAATTTTTCTGAGATGATCAACCACATTCAGATATTTTTCAGAAAAGCTTCGAGCCTGTGCATCCTCTACTTTGGGAAAGACGCCATATGCATGACTACATGCTTCCAGAAAGTCCTTGCTAAGAAGCAACTTGCGTCCATCTCTAAGAGGTGGTTCAGCAGACAAGTCTCAAGAGGTCCTCGTAAAGTAGTATGGAAGATATTAAATATGTACAGGACAAGAAATTGATCTAACTGAAGTCGGCACAAATTCTTTTGTATGTGGATTGAGAACAGTCCTCCATATCAAAAAGTTCTTTTTTCTACTCGATGGCTTTTCGGTCCCACATCCATGTCTGCAGAAGCCCTGTTCTCCTCGAAAACATCAACCCTGACAACCTGCTTTCTTCTCGCTTTTTTCCTCCGAAAAATTCAGCAGTCAGCTCCCATATTAGATTCCCAGTACCCCTGAAAGAGAGCACACCAGTTATAGTGGATTCCCCTCAAAACAGGGCAAGTCGCTATATCTCCTTTTTGCTTAACATCCCAAAATTCTGAACCAATATTTGATTGGATTGCTTGTAACACAGAAGTGAACTCCTTGAGCTCACTCTCTGTTGACTGTGTGTGCCATGTGGAAAGTCCACATTTAATTTTGTCTTCAACACCATAACTAACTTTAAAAGGTGACCAGATCTTTTTGTTGAGGATTAATTCCTTTCTCAAGCCATGAACCTCATCTGTCAAATCTCTTACCAAGACATGTGGATATTGTTCTCGTGAACCTTCTTTTTAATTGGTAAATTCTGGAATTTGCTGGATTGACACGTTCTATGGGGATGCAGTCTTTGAGACAGCTGCGGAGATTCCTCCCATCAAAGGCAAAGGCATATGAACCCTTCTTCTCCATGGCATGTAGTGATAATGTATCTTCTTCAAAAATGATTTGTCCCGCATATTATGTCCACCTTGTTCTCATGTAACCTATATCTTCATAGCTTAAATGTCGGCTTCAACAAAGCTTCCTTTGATTCCACAATTCCCTGCACTTTTCTTAGAGATCATCATTGAAATTATCAGCTTGATAATGTCCTTTGGCATCAGTTTTTCATATTTTTCTAACACACACACACACCATGCATCCAAACAGAAACACACAGACATACTAGCGGAATATATACATTGGATGTGGGTACTGAAAGGACGGATTATCGTAATGCATTAATCACACACAATGAATCACACGCGGAAAAATAACACAAATGCACAACAAAAAAAATGGAGGTGTATACGGCTCGGATGCGCAGCAGCACGACAACGCGATTCTTGGCAATAACCCTTCTCTTTCCTTGCTAAAGTCGGAACGAACGATAATTTGGAGAATAACTTACATAGGACCTACTAGGATTTATGTTAAGGAATTATGCCTACAACTTTTTGTCCAAGAAATTGAATTTCATGCTTTGATAAGCCATGCAACCTTTCCTAAATGCAACTCTTGATGAAATGAATTTTCCGTATGACGAATATATAGCATGCAACCCTTAGATACAACTTCGTTAATGAAGTTCATGCAAGACTAAGACTAGGGTTGTTTTAATCCATTTCCAAGCATCTTTTGCATGCAACTTGCATGTCAGTGGTTTCAATCCCATGCTATGCAATTTTTTGGACAACAACTAATAGATGATAACGATTTTTCCTCATGTGCATCACAACAAGGAAGTTATTGCCTAAAAGCAACATACGCTTTATTCTTTCCATGACTAATTAAAAATGCACTTAACAATGCGTTTAGGCTTGTCACTTTGAAACGCACGACAACTCAACATGCTAGTAAGCTCGTAAAATGGATAGGTAATTTTCATTCATAATATTGGAAATGCAAATTACCCAATGTCATGTCATGCATTAATTCTAGTAAATTATTCGAGTAGGCAATTTCCCCAAATGCATTTTAACTAGGCTAGGTGAATTAGAAACTTGCATAAATGCTTCCTTTCCATGAAAGTTATCGTGCTTAATGCATTTCTTTTACGTGGAGTTAAATGCGTAAAACCTGGGCTTGAGGGCTCATGGGGATGTCCACGTGTATGTTCGGGGAAGAGACCTCCGCACGTGTGCCTTGTACCTTCTGTTTTGGGGCCATTTATGCAGTGTACTTTTGTTGCAGCGGCTTCCCTTGATTTATACACGCATCTTGAAGACTTACAGTCTGCGAATTTTCTCTCCTGTGTGGGATCAGGCCTTTGGAAGCTTGGATCTTGAACCTCGGGAATGAGATGTATGCATAGGGCCTAAGGAGGTTGGGATTTTATTTTCTCGGGGACAATCTGTGTGCACAAGGCTTAAGGCCTTGCCTTTAGAAGCTTCCAAGAAGCTTCTAGGAAGCTTTGCTTCCCAGGATCACGTGGAAGAAAGGAGGCTAATGATTGGAAGGAGATTTGGACGATGAAGGGGGGGTAGTGATCTATGGCGATGGTGGCGGGGAGTATGGCAGTGGCGTGGTGGACCGAGTGTGGCAGGGCGGCGATTTTCATGGCAGTGGCAGCAACGTCCTCTTCCTCCCCTTTGATCGTCAGCGTAGCAGCGTCCTCTCTCTGTTCCTCTGATCCTCCCTTCACTTTGTCCACAGGGGGGGTTCACATAGCCTTAAGGGGGGAAAGGGAAGCTCCACCATATGGAGGCTTCATGCCTCATCCCTTCTCCCCATGCATTCCATCACACTCACTCCTTCTCACACTCCCGATACACTCCCTCTCCTCTAGCCATGCGTCGGTTGGGGAAAGGGATAATTAGAAATTTTTTTTTCCCAAATTCTCACTATTTTCAATTTTCCCTTTTTCCCATAAGGGTGTTCTCACGCGGCTTTGTGGTTTTGAACCTCAGCCTTGATTGCACCTCGCAGATGGGGATTTTTATCGTGCACGCGGGTAATCACTTGGCCACTTTCATTAGTCGACGCAAGAGATGGTTTTGCATAGTTTTTTTTTTCGCGGCGTGTGGTGATCAAAGCTCCTTAATATTTCAAGTGGAAATATTACATGTTTTCTTGTTTGTAGTAGTAGTGGTAGTAGTGGTAGTAGTGGTAGTAGTGGTAGTAGTAGTAGTAGTAGTAGTAGTAGTAGTAGTTTTTTTTCTTTTCTTGTTTATTATTGTTTAGTTTTTTTTTTAAAATAGTAGTAGTAGTAGTAGTATTTTCTTCTTTTCTTGTTTATAGTACTAGTAGTAGTAATATTTCAAGTGGAAATATTACATGTTTTCTTGTTTGTAGTAGTAGTAGTAGTAGTAGTAGTACTAGTAGTAGTTTTTTTTTCTTTTCTTGTTTATTATTGTTTAGTTTTCTTGTTTTTTTTTGTTTTTTTGTTTTTTTGTTTTTTTGTTTTTTTGTTTTTTTGTTTTTTTGTTTTTTTGTTTTTTTGTTTTTTTTTGTAGTAGTTGTTGTTATTGTTATTGTTTTTTCTTCTTTTCTTGTTTATTATAGTGGTAGTGGTAATGATAGTAGTAGTCGTGGTCATAGTCGTGGTTATTGTAGTAGTAGTAGTAGTTGTTGTTGTTGTTGTTTTTTCTAGTAGTAGTAGTAGTAGTAGTAGTAGTAGTCACTTGGCCACTTTCATTAGTCGACGCAAGAGATGGTTTTGCATAGTTTTTTTTTTCGCGGCGTGTGGTGATCAAAGCTCCTTAATATTTCAAGTGGAAATATTACATGTTTTCTTGTTTGTAGTAGTAGTAGTAGTAGTAGTAGTAGTAGTAGTAGTAGTTTTTTTTCTTTTCTTGTTTATTATTGTTTAGTTTTTTTTTTAAAATAGTAGTAGTAGTAGTAGTATTTTCTTCTTTTCTTGTTTATAGTACTAGTAGTAGTAATATTTCAAGTGGAAATATTACATGTTTTCTTGTTTGTAGTAGTAGTAGTAGTAGTAGTAGTACTAGTCGTAGTTTTTTTTTCTTTTCTTGTTTATTATTGTTTAGTTTTCTTGTTTTTTTTTGTTTTTTTGTTTTTTTGTTTTTTTGTTTTTTTGTTTTTTTTTGTAGTAGTTGTTGTTATTGTTATTGTTTTTTCTTCTTTTCTTGTTTATTATAGTGGTAGTGGTAATGATAGTAGTAGTCGTGGTCATAGTCGTGGTTATTGTAGTAGTAGTAGTAGTTGTTGTTGTTGTTGTTTTTTCTAGTAGTAGTAGTAGTAGTAGTAGTAGTAGTAGTAGTAGTAGTAGTAGTAGTAGTAGTAGTAGTAGTAGTAGTAGTAGTAGTAGTAGTAGTAGTAGTAGTAGTCACTTGGCCACTTTCATTAGTCGACGCAAGAGATGGTTTTGCATAGTTTTTTTTTTCGCGGCGTGTGGTGATCAAAGCTCCTTAATATTTCAAGTGGAAATATTACATGTTTTCTTGTTTGTAGTAGTAGTAGTAGTAGTAGTAGTAGTAGTAGTAGTAGTAGTAGTAATAGTTTTTTTTTTCTTTTCTTGTTTATTATTGTTTAGTTTTTTTTTTAAAATAGTAGTAGTAGTAGTAGTATTTTCTTCTTTTCTTGTTTATAGTACTAGTAGTAGTAATATTTCAAGTGGAAATATTACATGTTTTCTTGTTTGTAGTAGTAGTAGTAGTAGTAGTAGTAGTAGTAGTAGTTTTTTTTTCCTTTCTTGTTTATTATTGTTTAGTTTTCTTGTTTTTTTTTGTTTTTTTGTTTTTTTGTTTTTTTGTTTTTTTGTTTTTTTGTTTTTTTGTTTTTTTGTTTTTTTGTTTTTTTGTTTTTTTTGGTAGTAGTTGTTGTTATTGTTATTGTTTTTTCTTCTTTTCTTGTTTATTATAGTGGTAGTGGTAATGATAGTAGTAGTCGTGGTCATAGTCGTGGTTATTGTAGTAGTAGTAGTAGTTGTTGTTGTTGTTGTTTTTTCTAGTAGTAGTAGTAGTAGTAGTAGTAGTAGTAGTAGTAGTAGTAGTAGTAGTAGTAGTAGTAGTAGTAGTAGTAGTTATTGTTATTGTTTTTTCTTCTTTTCTTGTTTATTATAGTGGTAGTGGTAATGATAGTAGTAGTCGTGGTCATAGTCGTGGTTATTGTAGTAGTAGTAGTAGTAGTAGTAGTAGTAGTTGTTGTTGTTTTTTCTTCTTTTCTTGTTTATTATAGTGGTCCTGGTTGTGGTCGTGGTCGTGGTCGTGGTCGTGGTCATAGTCGTAGTCATGATCGTCGTCGTCGTCGTAGTCGTAGTCATGGTCATGGTCGTGGTCGTAGTCATAGTTGTGGTCGTAGTCGTAGTCATCGTAGTCGTGGTTGTAGTAGTAGTAGTGGTTTTCTTATTTGTTGTTGTTGTTGTTGTTGTAGTAATGGTTTTTTTTGTTTTCTTGTTTATTGTTGTCTAGTTTTCTTATTTGTTGTTGTTGTTGTAGTAGTGGTAGTAATAGTAGTTTTTTTTCTTTTCTTGTTTGTAGTATGGATAAAAAACAAAGAGAGATATATATTTTGTTAAAGAAAATGAGAGAGGGGGAGGAAGAGAAAAAAGAAGAAGGAACGAGAGAGAGGGAATAAATATACAACAAAATAAAGAAAGAGAAAAAGAGAGAGAGATGGAATGAGAGGAGATAATGAATGGATAAAAAACAAAGAGAGAGAGATCCCTTCTTAAACAATTTAAGAAAGAAAAAAAGAATGATAACAAAAAAAAAAAGTTTGTCATAACGTAGACAACATGGAAAACGATGAAGGTCTTGATGTTCAAGATTGCGAGGTGTATCTTAATCAGCGTGTCCCATGTCCTTGCTCTCAATGTAAGCTGGCAATTCGACAAAAACATTAATTGTCTATAGAACATGTACGACGCTTTGGCGAGTTTCAATATGAGATCATTGATCAAGCGATCTTGGATTTTCAGCAAATGGTAAGAAAAGTTAATATCAATCATGCATTGTACTCGCAAGCTAATTGAATACCATATACAAAAAGATTGGGTGTGGCTGGAAAATTTTCTATCTAGGGAGGTGACATCTCGTCCCAAGAAGGAGTGCACCCTTTGCGGCCAATTAGAAGAGTTCGTGGGTATGCGATGGATGGAGTTCCTGAGCCAATCCATCACTTGGAAGGCACTACCCAATCTATACTGTCAATACCAGAGGAGACATATAGCCTTTGAGACTTACCTACAATCTTGGAGCCTGAGATGGAGGCAATGATCGATGCATTGATTCCCATGGATGTCGAGACTTCTGATCCGCTTAGAGAGGAAGCATCCATACCATTATATGATGGGTGCCAAGTATCTCTCCTGAAGACACTGCTTGCATTCCTAAGTGTGCAAGCAAAATATGGGTGGAGCGATGTGAGTGTGAGCGAGTTGATCAGGTACCTTGTACGTACGCTTCATTGATTTCTTTTCGGCACTATCATTAAAAACATTTGTGATTTTTCAAGGTGTTTTATGATTTTTTTCGACACTATTGCTTTTGTATGTTGCACCATGTCTCTATGGAGATGTGGCTCGCTAGGTACCAGCAAGCTAGCAAAGATCGAGAGGAAGATCGATCTGAATTTCGATGTAGTACGCACCATCGATTGATTTGATATCCAAAGGACATGGAGGAGATGCCACGGTTTATGTCAATGTGATGGTTGCATGGAGCTTTGACCGCAGCGTCTCGTGAAGGGGCGGAGGTCTCAACCAAGGAGTGGGAATTCTCGAGGGGATGTAGTCCAAAGGTGATGACGTGTTTAGGATTTTTCGTATCTATATTTTATATGGAACAACTAATTGAGTGTTTTAGTGGTACAATAAAAAATATATAGTGCAACATGGTCGCACGGATGACATTTCTGTGTGGAGTGTATTGACCAAATGCGCTCCACAATAGACTGTGGTATCATGGTAAGGTTTGAGCAAGAGAGCCGACGACGAGAGCAATGGATCCAAACACGGTTATAGATGAGATGTAATATTTTGGAAACTTGCAAAGTATTATTATGGTGGATTACCGTAGCTTCTCCATAATACTATTCGATGTGTAGTGGTTCAAAGTGGTACTTGAAAGAGCTGGAGCAACAGTTCGACGAGGTCCATTTGGATTTCTCGAAATAGATTCCAAAAAAAAAGGACGGATTTGCGCAACACCTTTGTGTTGCCAGCCCATTGTGAACAAGTGCATAAACTCATTTGTTTGTTAATTGTATTACGACATGGTATATGTCACAATAGTTAAATCTCTCTTGTATGTGTTTGTGAACAAGTAAATCTTCTATTCAAACCCCCGACAACCTCGATGGTGGTATGTTATACCTTTAGCTCCCCAAAGTGCGAGAGTATATGATCAAAGCTGTAATATTTCTACTGAAAAATGTTATGAGCCGCGTAAGTCTCATGCAATGACAATTCGGGCATTGAAGATACAGACGATGTGATCTTTATGTTGTACACAACATGGCCCTCCACTGGAAAAAATCAAGACTAAGGGTTAAAGGAACCTGCATATTTACATGTGAACCTCCTCTTGGGAAGAGGTCAAGAGGGAATTAATAGATTTATGGCATTTAAAAAAAAAAACCCTTCTTTCCCCTAAGCCAAAGGCCGTGCTAGAGGGGAGGGAGTGAAGCGCGGATGCGTAAGCTCACTTGCTGGAGGTCGTGGAAGGGAGAATGGCCATGCAACTGGCCGCGTGGGGGAGAGAGGTCTCCTCTCCCTATCCTATATAAAAAAACCCCCGGTGGGGGGGGGGGGGCGGGAGTAAGAGGAGAAAGGGTCGTGACGCCGCCAAGCCGAGAGAGAGAGAGAGGAGAGCAATGTTGTCATGTGGTGCACCGTGAGGAAGAGCTACCGCAGGAGAGCCACCAGATGCCGCCTTCTGTAGGTCTCCGCGTCGCCACTTCCCTCCTTCACGACCACACGTCCCCCAAAAGCTTCCTGGAAGCTTGTTGGAAGCTTCTATGGGGGCTCTCTAAGCCCCATTTCTCATTGAAATTCCCATGCAAGTCCTTTTAACCCCCGGGTTTCTTTAAAACCAATTTCTATTGCCTTCTTAAGCGGGTTTTTATTACCCCTGGGTTCCTTTAAAACCCCTTTTCTATTTCACTCTTACACAAGGGGTTTTTATCCCCCGGGAATTAAACCCTTTCGGCCTTTGGATTCCCCAAAAGTTACCTTAGCCCGGTTCCTTTTTAAAGCCTTTCTATAGCATTTCCACAAAGCCTCTTTACCTCGGGTTTCCTTTTAAAACCCTTCCCACACAAAGTCTTTTCAATCCATTGTATCCCTTGTCGTGAAGGCCCTATTATATCCGGAATTTCCAAGTCCCCTTTCCCTTACATTCCCAAAAAGCCATTTTTCCGGTTGTAAAGTCCTTTCCGTGGACTCACGTAAGCCCATTATAACCGGGATTTAAAGCCTTTCCTATTGTACCCGTCACAAGCCCAAACTTTTTGCCGGGTTTAAGGGCTCTCCCATTGAACCCTCCTAAAGTTAACTTCTCTTTCCTCCGAGCTTCGAGGAGGAAGCCTATAAGGCCTTCCAAAGCCCAATTCCGCAAGACGGTGCATCGGTCAAGGAAGTTGAATCTCAAAAGGAATTGCACGTGTGAGGGAGACAGGCTAAGATCATAAGTCTGCGGCCAAGGCAAGAAGGTTGAATTCGCAATGGCCCCTAAAAAGGCACAAGATGCAACCACAGGAGGATCATCTCCTAACATTCATGTGGACATTTCACTGAACCCACAAGTCCAGGTTTTCTTCCTATTTCTTGATTTATGTCGAAGTATTACAAACATGCATGGTTAATTCATGGAATTAGGTTGCGCTTATGCTTGTCAAATCCACCGAGTTTGATAATGATGCACTTTTGCGCTTGAAATACATTGACTAATTTAAGGAAATAACTCACAATTGAAGAATCGATCATTTGTATTTTTCAAAGAAACGAATGAAAGAAGGACATAAGACGTCTCTGCATTCTTAGCAAGTTGTTTTTATGCATTGCAAAGTAACGAATTTAGATCAACTAATGATCATCTTTACAAAGTTGAAATTATTGTTGTACACTTTGATTATGCATGGAAAGATAAAATCGCATGTTGCATTATTAGACATCTCTTCCTTCGCAAGGATTCATTAAAGAAGATTGCTAACAACCATAGGAATTTGCAAGGCATGGAAATGATTCTAGGGCTGCATGAAGTAGATTAAACTCTAGTCAATTGGCATAAATCTCAATCAACTACGTAAGTAGTTATGAAAGGTTGTGTAATGCTCATTCAGCATACGAATAATTCATTCAGAAATGAAATTAGGAAAAGGTTGCATGGTTCGCTTTAACATAAACCCTAAAAGCTTAGCAGCATGAATCGTGAATGCATCAATGGAAATTATGCCGTAACTTAATATACGCTTTGATCTTAACAAGAAAAGTTAAGGGTTGTAAATCTAATCATATGTAGGCAATGAATCGTGTATGGAATCGTAATGCAACTAGTTTTTCTTCTCTTTGACCAAGACAATATCTTCATGAATAGACAAGTAAATTGGTTTACCCTAAACACCTAAACCATAAAGGAATCGCTTAGGAATGGTTAAATCGATGCAACCTATCCCAAGTGCTAATTAGGGTTTAGCACGTTGAGGATGTGACCTAGTCGCGCTTATTGCCAAGTTGAAACTCTCATACCCTAAAGACTTGCCCACATTAACGGAATGTAGGGACAATAGGATATACTTGCAAGAAACAATCTAGAGTTTCTACCCTAAGGATCACTCACTAAAAAGATGAAACTCGGTTTGAGTTGGAACCCTAGGACCGACGATGTCGGCCTAGTGCAATCGGGAACGGATTGAATATGAATACACCCTAACCCTATTTCCGATCTAATCATGATTCCGTGATTAGAAGGCACCGTTCGATGGGTAAAATAGTCCCATGGATAGATGCAACACTTGTGCAACAAGTTGCAGAGTTGCATGATCTTGTGGGTTGACCACAAGAGAATGGCCAATTCCTCGGAATGAGATTGACAGATTCTTGCGCAAGTTTATCTTGCAAGAGGATGAGTAGTCATCCTGATATAGTACCTTTCTTGGGAAAGGTGACCAAGATAAGGGGATTAGATAAATTTCTTGGAAGCAAAAGATCAATCAATAATTTGGAATAACATAATTACTGCTAATAGAACTTAAGGTATTGGTTAAGCTGGGTTAATAAGGTACGGCCCTAACCCAAGGACATAAGGGCTAACAAACAAACCCTTAGGGATCTTGCCGAGTCGCAATTGATCCCGGATTGAATGTTGGATGCATTCGGAGAGAAGGATTCACTCCTTAGCAGTTGGCCAAAATAACGACCACTGGAAATGATTGTGCTTGTAATAGTTTAAAGAGCACTGATTGCTTTGTTTTCTCAAGGAATTTAAGGATGAAAATATATCTAATGCTTCAGGTTGAAGGCCTGAAGGGAGAGGCAGCCTCAGTTACCCCCGACTGTCTGCCTGACCCTAACCAAGGGGGTTGTTAACCGCGCCGGTAAGGTGGACCGAACCCATTGCGAGAGGTCTCTCCATTAAGCGCTACTTGGAGCAGGAGGACGCTTGGTGCCGGGGGGGGGGGGCTCTGGCCATAAATCCCTCGCCTTCTCGGGCCTTGCACAAGAGGCCAATGTGACTTAGGATTGGATCTCGAGGTCCGCATACTAGTCTACGGGCGGAATCTTGGATTGGTAATCCTTGTGGATTGCTGGATAGTCTTCGGGCGGATTATGGATAAGCCTACGGGCTGGACTTTATGAATATATTCCAAAGATAAATATGATAACCTGTTGAAAAGAAACTTGTTTGACACTATTTTTCTATGTCAAGTGCTATGATTACGTGAAGCAACCGGTGCCTAACAGACTAATTAAGGAAGCTGCTTAATGCATGTCCAACTAAATGTGGTAGGTAATTAGATAACTAAAACAACCTGAGGAAAGTGCGGTGGATGTGGCCATGGGTCTGTCCTACGAATGGGTGGTCCCGGTTGGCCGGGAACTTTTCTCAATCATAATGGACAGCAAGAAGATTGTCTCAAAGGAAATGAATAGCAAAGGCGCTGACCTAGACTCTAGGTTATAATAATCCCGATTTACGCTGTTTTAGGGGAATGAAATGGGGCTAGGCCTTATGGTAGAGAGGTCGAGCCTTACATCCCTCTCGTTTCCCATTCTCCTGGAACCAAGTGCAGGGTGAACCCGCTTCAACCCTGGCGTTTCTGCGTAAAGTAGTTCATTCGGGGTTTGACGCTAGTTGCCGTTTAGAAAATGACCATTAGGGAAAACCATGATTCAAGTCGGTCCTAAGTGGGAACAGCCAAAATACTTCCGCTACGCGGCAGATGCGGAAAGTCTTAGATCGCAAACCCCGTAACATTCCATGGGAGTGCGGAGCAAAGCTTTCTAGATCTCTTTCCAATGGACTCTAAGACGTATCCTGAAGGGAACAGGTGGACACATTACAAAAGAAATGTTCCGAGTATAGATGAGGACAATATGCAAATAGAAGGGTCGATATTGCAAGGGTGGAGGCCATGGAAATCTTGGAGTATGTAGAGGAGCCAGCATCGGGTAACAATGATGGAAATACAAGAGTCCAAGGATTCTTTGAGAACAAGGTGGACTCATCCTTTTGTGGTGACATTTCTATCGACCTTTTGAGTTGTGTCAAGAGATTGACATGGGACCATAGGATACTTCATACTTGGAGTATCCACTTACTCAATTCGTTGACTAATCGCTTATAAGGGTACATAAGATATGCATTTTAAGTAAGATCATTTTTTTAAGATTTATGTAAGCATGCTTTGTATGATTTAAATTGATTATGCTAACAGCATTTTTTATCTGTGGAGGTGACCTTTGTGGATACTTAGATCATTAGGATGAGTCGAGGGATGAGCGATGAGGAGTTGCAGGATATCTTCATGCACATCTCTCTAGATTAGATGGCGAGATTCAGAGACATGGCAAACTAGGAGATGTCTCATACATCGTCAAGCCGCTCTATTAGATCTACTTTGGCACGATCAGATGCTTCGGCTTCGAGCAGACGAGGTCGACGCTCCAGACTTGGGCTAGATGGAGGGAGTGCTTCAGGGTCAGGGGGATGCTGCAGAGATATGAATGCACTGAGCCCACGGTCGGCTTGGGATACAAATGCTACTCCTCGCTCTCATGGCTCAGATGGTTGCTATGGAGGCACGGACGCGGTGTCTCCATCTCGTTGTTCTGCTAGAGTTATGTCACCTCCGAGATTTGTCACACTTGTGGGGACATCTACTCCAGTCACTCCGGCTTTTGCTCAGTCGTCTGCAGGTGGTACTCCTATGGGTGCTACTCTCATAGATACTACCTCGGTCGGTACACCAGATGTACATGGGTCTCCTGGATATGCCCAGAAGCGTGGTCGCAGATGGGAGAGGACCCATTTTAGGCATACCCCAGAGTGGTATGCCTACCTGGTAGATGATAGGTCAGGAGTCATCATCATGAATGATGAGGGGAGGAGGGTGATGGATCGCATGAGAGAGTCGTGCCAACA